>NC_056732.1:1642854354-1642874354 GCF_019279795.1 Protopterus annectens
ACATTACAACAGTTTAGCTGGCCAGTCTCCATGTTTGTGCTATTCATTGAGCCACCCAGGATCAGGGGAGCGGACCCAGGATAGAAGAAGCGAGAAGCAAGAGGAGAAGCAAGAATGAACAAATAAGTTATGTACCTACCATAACGCCCCATAACGTTGTCTTCTCTTCTCGCCTTCTTTCTCTTGCACCCTCCTCCTTCCCTGGCCTGGACAGACCTTGTTGTTAGAAAACTGTTATGTTGAAGACCATTCAAACCCGGTCCTCCTTCCATCTGTTTTTCTTCCTTTTGGGAAGTATTTTATGCTTGGTGCTATTGCCCTGCCCTTCATCAGATCTGGAGATCTGGGTACTTACCCTCTGCATCATGGGGGGGGGGGGCCGCAGCTGGTAAAAGTGACTCTCGAGCTTAGCAAACCCATCAAAAAGAAAGGAGGAGGAAGACAACTAACATGGAACGTTATGGTAGGTACATAACTTCTTATTTGTATCTAGATCTAGATTTGTTTCTAAGGTTTTCTTGTCAGACTTTGGTCATTGCGATGGCATACCTCAAGATTGCGGGTCTCATGGCATTTATGATTCTTATGATGCCACTGGGTAGACTCTATGAGTATATTGTGTGTGTGTGTGTGTGTGATATATATATATATATATATATATATATATATATATATATATATATACATATATCTATATATATAAATACATATATATATACATATATGTATATATATATATATATATATATATATGTGTATATATATATATATAGGTGTACTGAATTTAATCAAAATACTGAAAATTCTGTTAGAGCGTCTTCTGTGTGGCGACATGCCTGAATGGGCGTTCCTTCGTGGAAGGTTGTGCGTTAGGCCCGGCAAGCCAGCACGTAAAACTCTACTGCCAATCATTAGCGGACCGGAGTTCCGCTGTGGAGACCCCTAACCGGGAAAAGCCGAAAGACACAAACAAACTGAAAATTCAAGAAAAAAAATGTTGACAGGTCACTATGCATACACCGAGGAATACCCTCAAAGCATGCAAGTAAAAATACTACATAAAACACTAAAACCATAATTTTTTGCAGGGGGTAAGCCCCCCCCCCCAGACACTCTCTTGTGGGAGTCTGTATTCCCACAGCCCTACTGATTTTATGTTCTGACTATTAGATTGCATGATACCAGGGGCATATTCCCCAACCCCAGAGTGTTACTGTCTTGCATGCCAATTAATCTTTTTAGTTGTGTTGAGTTTAATGATAGCCAACTAGATTTCTAGCACCCATTTAAATGTATAGTTTTTAAAACTTGCACTTGTGCCAGTTTGATTTCTTGTAACTTATGTGATAGATGGCACTTTTTAAACTGAAGCATGTCTTCGTCCACTTGACGTCATGGATGTCCTCATACTCAGAATGCCAGCATCTCCTCCTTTGGGTTATTGTAATAGTATGGACTGCATGTGAAACAGTTGTGCAGTACTTGTTTTGTTAGTCCTGTCCATTGTTATTTTTTATTCCTTCTTTACACTTTCTCCTCTGAGTTGTGATGTATTTGTCATCTTAAGCATTTATCTCTTCTGCTGATTGAGAATTATTATTCTTTTAGCATCAAATATAAAGTCCTGGTCAGACTTTATTTTTTGAAGGCAAAATAAGACTGAAACTTTTTTCATCATTCTAACCTCTTATTGTAAATTATTACAGTAATTGCATTTCTAATCAGGGTCAGTGGCTTAATAGTTCTTCTCACACTTGTCTTTGGTGCTGGAAGATAAGATGTCTGTGAGTTCCATTCCCACATCAGGATCTTGGATTCTTTTTCCAGTACTGCCACTGTGGTGCAGCATAACAGGGTGCCACACTCTGGAGTATGCCATCCGTTCTCTGAGGTCTCGTGGTTGAATTTGTGGTAGCTCAGGTAGGTAAAAAAGACCATCCCTAGCACTATCAAAAACAATATGGGAAGATTTCTGATACTTTGCCTAAATTTTCCTTAGTCTGTATAAAAACCACTTTGGTACTCCACTGAAAAGAGACTATTGGTTTAGTGGGATTAACTGTCAACAGAGTGTAAAATAAACAAGTCAGCATTACTACTTCTTTGAAATTATTTTACTTTTTACTCAGAAATATGGGTGCAAGTCAGAATGAATACAAATATTTGCTACCATCATGTTCTACATAACAAGAGTTACATGTAGGATGTTAATGTCTCACCTGTTGGCCAGCTACTGCAATTCGATGAGGTGAGATTTAAACAAGTTGGCTTTCGACAGTTTTATTCTTTGATGCTCTGGTCTCTCTGAATTTAGATTCAATGTTGTGGCAATTCAATCTTTTAATACAGATCTAGTGATTTCACTTGCTGTGGCTACATCCACAGCTTTTCATAAAGTGAGATCTGTCTCTATTAATAGCCTTGACTTTTTTGACCATTTATTAGCTGGCAGACTGTACCTCTCAACTGTGCCACTTTTGGCTGAGTGCTCCAATTTAAAGCCTAAAAGCAGCAGTTACTCCGCTGCAATCCATCAAGAGATGGCTGCTTCACTTTCTTTAATATCTTGGTTCAGCCCTAGCATGGCATTGGACCAGTGAGAAAATGGTTTCTTGGAGTGTGCCATCAAGCAGTGCAGAGGTTTAATCATAAGGCTGTGTCTGCAGGAGTTTCTGTTGATGATATTGAACTGCTGATGCTCTTAAAGGAAAACTTTACCCACTCCTAAACTTTAACTCAGTCCTTATTTGGGGTTAATCAGAGTCTCATTAATTGATGGCAGGTGTGTACCCAAGAAGACTGAATGCTGTAAATAAATCAAAAGGTGCTTCAACAAAATATTAGTTTAAGGGTGTGTACATTTACTCATCCAGCTTATTATACGTTTTTTATTTTTATATATTTTTTTCCCCTAACAGATTTGTTTGTTTTTCAATTGAATTGTACAGGTTATAGGTCACATTAAAGGTGGGAAAAGTTTTGAAGTGATTTATTGTGGTCTCATTTTTTTTTATATCACAGAAACCTGGCATTTTAACAGGGGTGTGTACACTTTTTATATCCACTGTTATCATACACACAATGAACTCTGTAGTTTACCCTGTCAGGTACTGCTTCTAGTCTTAGATGGGCAATTAATCCTGCTAATGTCAGGAACACAACAGCTGATGCAAAAAAGACAGAAAACTGTGGAACCGTTTTCCACTCTTTATTGCAGAGGAGGAGAACTTAACACTCCCCTTTCATAACAGAACAAAGCAATTATATCAGTCAGGCGTTTAAAGGTTGTCACCTCTTCTGACAAATTTGCATAAGCCGCAACACAGTATTGGAAGGCTAAGCTTTAAATGTTGGCTGTCTATAATAGTTTATATGTTAAGGTAACTTAAATGTAGTTCAGAGATTTCTGTGACATTTACAGAAAAGTCAGAAAATTTATTTAATTTTTTTATTTTATTTATTTTACATTTGTTAACCGGGGGTGTCTGACTGAGCCGAAAAGGCCCTTTTTCAGCAGAGGCCCGGGGAGAAAAGCTCCACGTAAAAAAATTACAGATACATTTAAACATGATCAGTATACACACAAATTACAAAAGACATGTTTTTACAGTGGTATGCAGCGCATCAACCGTCACAGTGGAGAGAACAAACAAATATTTTTTTCTTGTAAAGTATCAACACATTTACCATTTTCATGCCCCCCCCAGGACAGAACTGCAGAAAGAGAGACCAGTGGCAACCCAGTCAACTAGGTGCACTGACAATGTTCATAAAAAGTTCTTTTTTGCTTTTTTTGTGACATCTTGCCAGAGGGGGATGCATATCTGGTACATGCAGATCCATAGTAAGAGATTCCCACTTTCTTTGAGTTAGTCCTTCATTGTTGTAGTTCACAAAGGAAATGTGACCACTGATGACAACCTTAATATACAGCTGAATTTACTTTAATGTACATTTGCAGTGTGTTCTTTTACTTTAATGTACATTTGCAGTGTGTTCTTGCATTAAAAACATTAAGAAAAGGAAATCAGAAGTACTCAACTGTGCACACAGTCAATCAGACATGTGCATTTAAACACAGTACTGCATTCCACCTCAGGAATATAGTATTCTATATGCTGCCTGCATTTTTATACACACATACAGATGCATATATCTGTATACATGTGTGTGTGTGTCTTTGTGTTTTTATGTGTAGACACAGTTAAAGTCCCATTTTGATTTGTTTTTCTTTAAAAGACATTAAGTACACACACAGGCATATAGGTTCATAGGTTGATACTAGGCTATCTGCCCTAGGGCATTTATAAGCCTAGCCAGAGTGTGTTTGGCTTTCGCCGCCCTTTTAGATTAGTTGACTGTGCCTCTGTATAGTAGGTCACAGAAGATAGCCCTTTTAAGATTAGTTTACTGTGCTTCTGTCTAGCAGGGACACAGAAGAGATCCCAGGGGTAAACTTACGATCTCCCATCCACTCGTCAGGATTTCTCTTGAAGAGGGTCAGTGAGGGGCTCTGCCTAACATCGAATGGAATTTTGTTCCAGAGTGAGGGGAGCCTCTGGGATGTGAATCTGTCCCTCCAGCATGTTCTATTTATTTCTGTGCTGAGGTTCAGGTCCCTGGAGCGTGTACTTCTAAGGGATTTGGATTTCCTGAGGTGGAGCATGTCCATTAATTCTGGGTTGGACATGGCTTTATACATCAGGCACAGATCGCCTCTGAGTAGGCGGTACATAACTGAATAGAGCTGGAGTTTCTTTAGCCGAGCTGCATAGGGCATCTGTTTGAGTCCCTTGATCCTCTTGGTGAGGTATTTTTGGGGTCTTTCCAGTTGCTGCAGGTGTTGGGTAAGGTATATCCCAAATGGGGCATTGTATTCAATTATGGGCCTGATGAGTGATGAGTAGAGGGGCACAATGACCTCACTTGATCTAGATGTGAACCCTTTCGTGGTAAGGTGGGCTATATAGAAGGTCTTTCTAACCACTTTGGCAACATGGTTGTCAAAGGAGAGATTACTATCTACTTGGGTCCCCAAGTCCCTAATTACTTCTTCCGTACTTAATGGATTACCACCTATGTGGTAGTTTGTGGGCACTTTGTTTTTCCCAAAGGGGATGACTATGCACTTTTTGGCATTTAGCTTTAGGCCATGGCTCTGGCACCAGTTATCCGTCTCTGTGAGACCCTTTTGGAGGATGCTTGTGTCAGCCTAAGAGTCTATTATGGCACCCAGTTTGCAGTCATCTGCGAACTTGGTCAGCCATGGTCCACCCGTGTTAGCCTGTACCTCAGAGAAATATATACCGAACAAGAGAGGTCCCAGGACTTGTGGGACGCTACTTGTAACTGGTTTAGAGTCTGACATGGCACCTGCAATTCTGACCATGTGGGTTCTATCCCTGAGCCAGTTTGCAACCCATCTTCTGACATAGGGGTTGATATTTAAGCTGGTGAGCTTATTTAAGATGCCCGAGTGGGGTATTGTGTCGAAGGCTTCTGCGAGGTCCATCTAGGCTGTGTGGACTACCTTTCCTTCATCTATGGCCTTGGTAACTGTTTCAAAGAAGTTGACCAGGTTCAAAAGGCAAGATCTGCCCTTAACAAAGCTGAATTGGGTAGGATCTAATGTCTGGAGGTTCCCAATGTCTTTGTTTATGAGTTCCATGATGATACACTCCATAGCTTTGCAGACCAGGCTAGTCAGACTTCTAGGGCGATAGTTTCCGGGGTCCGTTGTGGCACCACCGTTGTGGAGTGGGACCATTGTTGCTGTATGCCATTCCTTGGGTACATATCCTGTAGTAAGGCTGAGATTGAACACTTTATGTGAGGGTGCAGTTCTTCTTGGAGCTCATGTAAGAATCAGCCCGGGACACCGTCTGGTCCCATTGATGCTGTGTTTTTTGCTTTGGAGAGGGCAGCTCTCACCTGTGCATCTGTGATGTCAGGGAGGCTAGACTTTGTTGGGATAGACATTTTCTCTTTTGGGGGGAAGGGGGGGAGTTTCCACTGAACCTGTCTACCAGGATGTTGGCAATATCTGTGGGTTTCAGTATATTTTTTGTCATTTTGCACTAACTCAGAGCATATCTGGGAGTTGCCACCGAGGTTCCTGACATAACTAAAGAAGGCCTTGTGATTTTCTTTAGTGTCTTGCGCAATTTTTCTTTCGAAGCTGGCCTTAGATGATTTTATGAGGGATCATAGTTTCTAGCTAGTACTGATCAGAGATGCCTTTCCGTTTTGGGATTTTGCTCTATCATGTAGTAGCTTCCTCCTTCTGTTGTATAGCTTATTTATGGCCGGGGTCCACCAGACAGGTCTCCTGCCTTTGGAGGAGTATGTCTTGGTTTTATTTGAGATAGCATGATCCATGCATTCCTGTAGGTGTTCATAGAATGCTTTTGTAAAGGATTCTGCGGTTTGGTCCATGTTTTCCACTGGCCCGGGAGCTTTGAAGGATTCCACCTCAGTTTTGAGAAGTGTGAAGTTTAAGTTTGAGAAGTTTTTCACCATGGTTTCCTTGGCTGGGGGTGGGGGACGGGATATGGATGTCCAGTGAGATTAATCTATGGTCAGATCTTACCAATGAGGGGTATACCTCTGGTGTGGAACATAGAGTCCCCATGTTGGTGATGACCAGGTCCAATATGTTTTCCCCTCTTGTGGGAATGGTGACCAGTTGTTCCATAGCATTTGAGTTTATAAATTCTAGGAACCGTTGGGCGAGGGTGTTTGGGCTTGAGTAGTTTTCCCAATCAATGTTTGGGTAGTTGAAGTCACCCAATATAATGGTGTTCGGAGAGACCTTCATATTCTCCAGTGTTCTCAGGAAAGCTGAGTGGGGTTCCTGAGTTTGGGAGGGTGGTCTTTAGCAGGCTACAAACTGAAAGGTAGTTTTGCCCACTGTTAGTTGTACATGGATGGTCTCCGATGCTTCGTGCAGTGCCACTAACCTGGAGGTGTGGGTATCTTTGATGAATATGGATACACCCCCTCCTTTTGTGGTTCGGTCTGAGTTTTGGGGCCGAAAAACATGGTATGAACTATAACCTGGTAGTGCTGGGGTGCTCTCGGGAGCCTTGAGCCAGTTTTCTATTACTGCATAGATATCGATATTCTCCATACTGAGGAGAGTCTCGAGTGTGTGCATCTTGAGGTTTAGACTTCTGGCGTTGAGCAGCATTACCCTTAGTTTTTTATTCCTCGTGTTGTCTGTGGAGGTGGGTTTGTCTTTTGAGCCTTGCCTAAAAAAGGCACTATGGGGGTGGCAAGAGCCTTACCAGTATTCGAAAGCCCAGGGGTGACAGGTGCAAGCCGTCCCTAACAAAGCAACGTGGCTTGTCGAGCATGTCATCTCAGGCTGACAGACACTGCATCCCTTTTGAATGACACCAATACTTTTGCCAATTGTTAAAATTGATCATTTTGTCTTTATACTCTGGCATCATTCTTGGTGAGGGCAAGATGCTACTCAAGGTCAGGGTCATACCAGCCTGGGCTACATGATCAGAGAGCTCCTCTATGTCTCTTTTCATGTAGTCCAGGAAGGCACGTCTCAGGTCATTCACACCAGCATGGACAATGACGGAGTCATATTTGTACTTGCTTTGGAGTGACCTGAGTGCTTGTGTTATGTGGCGGATCCTGGCAGCTGACAGGCAGCTTACAGTGACCTTCTCCTTGTTCAGTCTGGTGAGTGGGACGTCAGTGTGTCTGACAATAGAGTCACCTATTACAAGTGTATTAGGTGTGTTGTTTAGCCTTAAGGGCTGTGACTGTGTGGCACACTGACTTTGTGAACTATGTGATACGTGGGTATTGTTGTGGGGTAGGGGTTGCTTGGATGTCTGCTTTGGAGGTCTCTGCTGCTTAGGCAGATTTTTATTTAGAGCCTCCGCGTATGTTTTTGTGTGTTTATGTGTTTGGTTTGCTGATGCGATAGGTCTATGTGGGACTGGATTTGTGGTGTGTTTGGTTACCTTCTCCTCTTGACTGACTGTGCCAGTACTGGGTTGAGTGAGCTCAGCCTCCAGTTTGCATATATAGTTGCATCTCTCACATATATTTGAGGTTGGTGGGAGGAGGAGAGGGTGGTCTGTGTACATAAGGCAGTTGTAACATTGCCTCAAGATTCTCAGATTCACCAGCTGAACTTTAGAGTAAACCCATAACTGACTTTTGGACATGCTAGAATAGTATAAGGAACTATTTTTTGACTGATCAGAAAGGACCAATAGGGAGCCAAGTACTTAAAATATAATCTAGTTCTCTGTTTATTTATTTATTTTATATATATATATATATATATATATATGTATACTGCGGTGGTGGTGCTGCGGTAGCGTTATCGCCTCACAGTAAGACGTTGTCCTGTTCGATTCTCAGCTAAAGCATCTTCTGTGTGGAGACATGCGTGAATGGCCGTACCTTTGTTGAAGGTTGTACGTCAGGGCTGGCAACTCGGTACATAAAAATCGGCTGCCAATCATTAGCGGACCGGAGTTCTGCTGTGGCAACCCCTAACCGGGAAAAGCCGAAAGATACAGCAGCAGCAGATATATATATATATATATATATATATATATATATATATATATACATATATAGACAGACACACACACTCTCGAGTTTTTGTACACGTACTTCATATATACATATACAGATATATATATATATATATATATATATATATATATATATATATATATATATATATATATATATACATATATATATTTATGTATAGTTACGTATATAAATATATATATGTATGTGTGTGGGTATATCTTCTTCTTCTTCTTCACAGCAGAACAATGGTCAGAATGATTGGCAGTGGAGTTTTTACGGTGTTGAGCTGCCAGCTCAGCTCCCAACCTTCTACAGAAGGCACAGACATGCACACAATCACACCTAGGGCCAATTTAGAGTATCCAATCCACTTACAGTATGTCTTTGGGATGTGGGAAGAAACTGGAGCACCCGGATGAAATTCATGCAACTGCAGGGAGGAAATGCAGACTCCGCACAGAAGGCACCCCAGCCGAGAATCTTACGGGTGAACCTCTTGTTCTGAGGTGGCAAAGCTAACTGCTGCACTACTGCAGCTGCCTGTGTGTGTGTGTGTGTGTGTGTGTGTGTGTGTGTGTGTGTGTGTGTGTGTGTGTGTGTGTGTGTGTGTGTGTGTGTGTCTGTATATATATATATATATATATATATATATATATATATATATATATATATATATATATATATATATATATATGCGAAATGGATGTATACAGTTCGTTATTTATTATAAACTTCACATAATAGTGTTAAACGTTATTAATGTATACATTTTAGTAAATGTTGCTTAATGTTTTACTTATTCACTGTCAGAAATCGGCTATGTGTTGCACATGAAGTCATTGTCTTTTATGTCAGTGTCTTTTTCTTTGTATTGCTAAGTACATTCATTACTTGTTATTATATTTGCAATGTAGCCCGAGTTGTGGCTGAAAAGGGTCCTGCGACCAGTTCACGTTCCTAGCTACCAAAGTATAAATAAATATGAAATAGAGAAAAAAAGGGGGGTGGGTGAACATGACATAAATATTTAAGGAATTAGTAAAGCACATTTTAATTCTGCATCATTCATTACAGAGAAAAAACTTCCCACTGAAGGCATTGAGAAGTAGCAGACAGACTTAGCTTGGAGTCCTACTACTTGTCACCTGTAAATGTACAACGTGGATGATTTAAAGGAGTGAGAGTTTTCACACCTCAGCATGAGAGTGTCGGCAAAGGTCTGGCAGTTCTTTTAGAACTACAAAGTAATCAATTTACAAAAGGCTGATATTTGCCTACTTTTACTGGACTAGCCAACAGCTGTTTATAACATAGAACAAGCTCTGACAGACACATAAATGAGACTCGGTCTGGCAAATATAGAAGTAGCTGTGTTACAGATCCTCTGTTCCAACTCGGCCGCTTACTAAAGCTCGAGATCTGAAACTAGCTTGTGGCTCTGTCTCTATCCATGATGCTGCAGTGCTTTCCTCAGATCTTGTTTGTTGGTGAATTTTTATTCTACTCTATAACTGTAAACAAATGCACATATATATCAAATCTACAAACTTGGACAAGGACCAAAGTATATCAGTGAACACTAAGACTTCCTTGATCTTCCAGGAGTTAAGAGGATGGGGGCTGGAGGGTGAGGCGTAAGAATGAAGACGAGATGGACAATTCACATGAGCATTATGGTGAGTACATAACTTCTTTATGTGACGTTGTCCTGTCTCGTCTTCATTCTATAATGATGGGACAGCGTCCCTAGCACCATCTTTTCTGGGTGTCTCATGGGAGGATATTCTTCAGTACAGTGGACCCAAAGGAGGCTCTGTCCCTGGAGGCCAAGTCTACTTTGTAATGAGTGATAAAGGTGTGAGATTTTTCCCATGTTGCTGTTGCACAAATGGTATGTAATGGCAATATTTCCTTAAAGGCCTGAGAAGTTGAGATTGAGCTGGTGGAATGTGCCCTTGCTTTATTGGGCAACTGTTTGTCTGCTGACTGATAAATGAAATACAATCTGACAACCATCTGGATAAAGTTATCTTTGTTACTGCTAAGCCTTTTTTGTATTCAGAAAAAGAAACAAAGGATTGATCCAATTTCCTGTGTGTTTTTGTTCTATGCAAGCAGAAAAGTAACTGCCTGTGTACATCAAGTTGGAGAAGCATGTATTCTGCCTTATTGCCATACTTAGGGAAGAATACTGGTAGGTCTATTGACTAATTCAGATTGAATTCCGAGCATACCTTGGGTAGAAAGGAAGGGTTTGTACTTAATGACACTATAGTTATGGAATACCATATAGGGAGGTTTGATTGTTAAAGCTTGTAACTCTGACACTCTTCTTGCTGATGTGATTGCTATAAGAAAAAGTGTGGCAGCTGCTTTATACCACCCCCCGACGCCAGGGAAGAAGTGAAAGTGGCGCCAACCCGGCGACTTTAGACTTTGGGGCCAACCGAGGAGGACCCGATGGCAGGATAACCCATCTGTAATGACTGCAGCTGGATGAGCACTCGAACATCTACATTTATGGTAGGTATAAAACTGTACTTTTTCCAAGATAGAAATTTCAGGTCGCAAGATGATGCTGGTTCAAAGGGCAGTAGGATTATGCAAGAAAGAACAAAATGAAGATTCCATGGTGGCAAAGGTGGTTGTATTGGTTGTCTTAGCAAATTTGTTTCTCTTAGGAAAGCTTTTAGAGAGTTTATGAGACATGATGTTTACACCTTCGTTCCCAGTATGAAAATTGGATATTGCTGCCAGCTGGACCCGAATCGTTGCTGCAGCACCTTCCCTCATTGGAAAGCTTAGCTAGGAATTCTAAAATGAAAGCTAAGGGTGCTGAATAGGGGGTCAATGAAGTGCTGTGAAGCCCAGATTGAGAATCTTTCTATTTGCTGTGGTACAGTTTCCTCATAGAAATTTTATGAGAAGAAATTAGTATGTGGCGAACCCTGGAGTAAAGTTGTGTAGCCTGGCTATATTGGTAATTGGAGCAGCCATGCTGTCAGTGTTAGAGAGTGAAGAGATGGATGGAAGTGCCCCGATGGGTCTGGCACTGGGTCCAGAATCCATGGTTCTTCCAGGAGATGAGGCTTCAGAAAGGAGAACCATACTTGAGACCAGAATGGGGTTATTAGAATTAGAGTCCTTCCCAGACTCCTGGCTTCTGAACAACTTTGGGTATTAAAGGAAAGGGTGGAAAAGTGTAAAGGAGTCCCGGGGGCCAATCATGTACAAGTGCATCCTCCGGGGACTCCCCTGGATGGGGGCATCAGGGCAAAGCAGCTGCTGCATTTTGCATTTGTAGCTGTGGCGAATAGGTTGCAGCAAGGCTGACCCCATCTGCTGAATATCCTTTCCGCTACTTCTTTTTTCAGGGACCATTCATGTGGCATCAGAATGGCTCTGCTTAGTTTGTCCGCTGTCACATTGGTTTTCCCCGGGATGTGTATTGCTATCAGAAAATGTTGGGAGGACGTCGCCCACTGTCATACTCTCAGGGCCTCTTGACAGAGGGGTAAGATCTTGTTCCTCCTTGTTTGCTTATGTACCACACTATTGACATATTGTCTGTTTATATTGCAGTCATACCAATCGGTAAGAGTCCTGGAATGATTGCATTGCCATGAGCACCGCTCTCATCTCTAGTACATTGATGTGCAAATGAGCCTAGTGGTCCTGCCAAGTGCCTTGGGCTGTTCTTCCCTGATAATGCCCCCCCACCCTATCTGGGAAGCGTCCATTGTCACTGTAGCTAACGGAACAGGGGGAACTATGGTCGGCCCATCGTTACTTGATTTGAGTAAAGCCACCCAATGAAGATCTTTCTTGCAGGTTTCCGTCAGAGTTATCAGATGGGACATGGGTAATTTCTGCATGGACCATTGAGTAAACAGCATCCATTGGAGGATTCTCATGTGTAATCTCGCTAAGGGAATCGCCATTATTGCTGTTGCCATAGTGTCCAATACTTTTAGGACTGTCCTTGCTTGTACTTTACTTTCAGCTTGAAGAGGAGGTCCCAGATCTGGAGATGAATAGTTTAGACCCTTTCTGGAGGCAACCTGACCAGCATGTTTGTTGTATCTATTTCTGTGCCTATAAAGTTGATATGTTGTGATGGCAGTAAGGCAGATTTTTCGTAATTCACTGAAATGCCAAGTTGAGCACATAGTTGCAGGATATTGTCCTTTGCTTGAATAGGTAGGTGGTGGTGGTGGCGGCGGTGAGGAGCCAGTCTAGCTGTGGACGCCTCAGGTGAGCTGTGACTACTGCCATGCATTTGGTGAACACTCTGGGGGCTGTAGTGAGACCAAAGGACAGAGATCGGAATTGGTAATGACTGGCTCCCAGCTGAAAGCACAAGTACCTCCTGGATGGCCTGTCCATTTTGATTTGGTAGTATACATCCTGGAGGTCTGTCGAGCAGATCCAGTTGTCTTTCCCTAAAAAGGGAAGTATTGACTGCAATGTGACCATCCTGAACTTTGTCTTCTTTACTGACTTGTTTAGTCTGCTGAGATCCAATATGGGTCTCCAGTCCCGTTTTCTTTGGAATTAAAAAGAATCTTGAGTAAGTTCTGGGTCCTGTCTGGTCTGCGGGGACTGATTGGATGACTCTCTTTTGTAGCAACTTCTGAATTTCTATAGTTGCTTGATCCCTGTTACTGGGTGGAACGTCCGGGATTTTTTGTGTTTGTAAAGGTGACATTGAAAAGGGGATTGAGCAGCCTCTGCATATTATGCTTTGTACCCGTTTGTCTGTTGTTATGCTTAGCTAGGCTTGTGGGTACAAAGATGACCCCTGACTGTCCCCAGAGACGGACAGACGGGCCTCCTTTCAGGAGCGCTGAAAAGGTTTACCGAAGTAAGAACTGCAGTCACCCTGGATGTTCATCATGTTTCACTGCTGCAGTCATTACACTTGGGCTATCCTGCCATCAGGTGGTCCCGCAGTCGGCCAGAGTTCCAAAGTCTTGGTCTGGCGTCGGTTGCTGTCGCCTCCTCCCTGACGTCAGTGCGTCAGGGGTATATAAGAAGCAGCCAATGCCATTTTCCCTAGTCTTTCTTGCCGCGCGGTGCCCGAAGCAAAAGCAGTTCGCAAGTGCCGGTCGGCCGACTCCTGAGATATCAAATTCGATTTTCAGAACCGAAGTCTTCAATAAAGCTAAGTACCCTGTTGGGGAAACCTTTTCTTGCCTCAGACCGATGTCAGTAAAAGTTAATAATTGTATTTCTTGTGGGAAGCAAATACCTCATAAGGAATTTCATTCTTACTGTATTCCATGCCTAGGCCCAAATCACAACATCACTAGTTGCCGGTTTTGTGCTAGATTTAACAAACGCACTATTAAACGTCAGTTTGATTTTGCTCGCCATTACTTTGGCCGAAGGTTTAATTATACCATGCCGTTGGAACAACCGACGAACGGAATTCACAAAAAAATGCAAAGATAAGGATGAAGACAGGCATCCGAGGCCCAAAGCTGATGACGAAGCCTCATCTAGGCCAGTCACCGGTTCTCAGTGAGACACTTTCGCAGCCCCTGACACCCGCTACCTCAGAGCTGCAGGCTGCGATCGACTCCCACGTGGAGTTGCCTAGGCCTCTGGATACTCAAGGTGTTAGGCCTACAGAGACTAACCCTTCAGATGGGTCCGGAGCCTCTGAGTAGGCATCGGCTTCTGGAGGTGTTTTCAGACCTTCACAACTTTCCATTGCATCTACAGCCAAGTCTAAAGCTACATTAAAGACAAAGAGGCAAGTACAGCATTCACCTGGACAGGCCTCCATGCATAAAAAGCAGATGCTCAAAATGGCCAAAGACTTAATTACTCTGATCAGGGGTTCCCATCCCCCTCCTGATAAAAGGCGTAGGCAGGATACAGACTATGATTCCTCTGACCAGGTTTCAGTATATTCTGATTCCTCTTCAGACCAGGGATATTCTTTACCCCCCTATGAGGATTCTGATGCTGAAGAATCAATTCCTTCAGCCTCTCCTCCTGAGGATTACTCTTTTGGGGAAACTTTACATACCATGAGGGAGCATTTCCATTGGAAGGGCCAGGATTACTCAGAATCCAAGAAAAGACTCAGAGACTTTCTTTTATTGCCTCAGCACAGGCCCCTTGCTATTCCACCAGTGTTGGATATTGTGGACGATGTGTTCTTTGAATCCACTTTAAATTTAGATTCTTTACCCCCTGCGCCAGTCAAGCCAGGCAGGTACTACAGTGTCCCTGACTCTCACAAATTTCTTTATAAAAACCCTGCTGCTGACCCAGAAACTATTTCCCAGGGTCCCAAAGAGGTAAAGGCCTCCACGGCTAAAAATCCAGTTCCCTCGGACAGGGATTCTAGAGCATTAGACAGATGGGGTAAGAAAGTTTACACATCAGCAGCTTTAGCAGTGAGGGCTTTAAACTGCCAGTTCCACATGCTTAAATATCAACAATATTTACTGTCTCAGTTAAAGTAGAAAATGAGTACAAGTGCAGAACAACCTGATTTTAAGGAAATGCAGGATTTATTGCATGCAGCTGAACAAGTGGGAAAGCATACTTCGCAATGTGTTTTTGATTCATTAGAAGCTTCTTGTAGAGCAGCAGTTACAGGATCTGTGATTCGAAGGCATGCTTGGTTAAAGGAACAAAGCTTACCAGATCATGTTAAGGCAAAGTTATTGGATGTTCCTTTACAGCAAGATATTTTATTTGGTGTTAAGGCAGAAGAGGTATTAAAAAAAATGGAGGATAAGGCAAAATCTATGCAAACAGTGAAGGATTTCTTACAGGTACAGCCACCACGATTTAGCAGGAATTGGCCTACTAAAAATTGGTCCTTTCCAGTGTCAGACAGGCCACAAAGAGGCAGATAGAGATGCCCAAGAGGCAGATCTCAGCCCCAAGGCTCTTACAGACCACGACAGTGGGGGGCTTCAACCCCAAAAGGAGGTGAGGACAAGTCACAACCTTACAGGAAACAGTCCCAATGACTTCTGCCTTCCAATGCCAAACTCTTCCCTTTTGGCAGCTCCCTTAGGGGGGAAACTAGCACTTTTTTCACAAAACTGGCAAGCAATCACCCAAGATAAATGGGTGCTGAATATTGTGTCTCAAGGTTACAGGTTCCACTTTCACACTCTACCAAGGCTAAAAGGAATGCCAGACCTGCCACAAAATCAATGGGCAGAGGCACAAAAACAAATTACAGCCCTCATGGACATGAGAGCTATTCAAAAAGTACCACAGCAGGAACAAGGACAAGGATTCTACTCGAATCTTCCTAGTACCCAGAAAAGACAAAGCCTGGAGACCCATATTAGACCTTTCCACTCTAAATACTTATCTGGATGTTCCGAAATTCAAAATGTTGGCACTACAGCAGCTCCTTCCCATGTTGGGCAAGAAAGCTTGGCTTGTTACTTTGGACCTCAAAGAGGCATAACTGCATGTCCCTATCAGACAGAATTGCAGAAGATACCTCGGATTCATAGCTGGTTCAATGCACTACCAATTCTCTGCACTGCCCTTTGGCTTATCTACTGTGCCCGGGGTCTTCACCAAGTGCCTGGCACCAGTAATTGCATTTTGCAGACAAAAAGGAATTCAAATATATCCATACCTGGACGACTGCCTGATTCAAGCAGAGACCAAGGACATTCTTCTAAAGCATCTGGCATTTGTAAAAAAGTTGTTAAGTTGCCTAGGGTACACAGTAAATGAAAAGAAGTCAAAACTAGTGCCCTCACAAGAAATAATATTAATGGGTGCCAGCTTAAATACAACGGCCCAGATGGCTTATCTCACGCCAGACAAACCAGGACAACTGACTCAGTATTTTCAATTGATGGCAACAAAGTCCCAATTCCCTGCAAGAAAAATTCTGCAGGCCTTGGGATTCATGGCATCCTGCATATTACTAATTCCATATGCTAGACCGCATATGAGGAAATTACAATGGTATCTAAAAAGTGTTTGGACACAACACTCTCACAGCTTGGAAACAGTAATACCACTAATTCCCTGCCTACAACAGGAGTTTCGATGGTGGGCACAGGCATGTCACCTCAACAAGGGTCAGCCTTTCACTCTTCCCACAGCCAGGCAGACTTTAACAACAGATGCTTCGGATTACGCCTGGGGAGCACACATGACAGGAAAATGCATTCAGGGCAAATGGACCACAGATCAAATGCATCTTCACATCAATTAAAAAGAGATGTTGGCTGTACAAAATGCCCTAACAGCTTTCAAGGACCTTCTACATCCAGGACAATTATTATTAAAGACAGACAACACCACAGTAATGTGGTACATAAACAAGCAAGGGGGCACGCATTCTTACCTCCTATGCAGACAAGCCATGACCTTGTGGAACACAGCTCTAAATTATCAAGTTCATCTGCAAGCACAATTCCTGCCAGGAAAGAAAAATACTCTGGCAGACGGCTTAAACAGAAACATCATGTATCCTCAGGAGTGGAAATTAAATCCACAAGTTTTCAGCATGATAATGCAAAAATGGGGGTGCCCGGACATAGATCTCTTTGCCTCACCACAGAATTACTAACTACAAAAATTCTGCACAAGGACTTATCACACACAAGCATGGAAAGTGGATGCTCTTTCGTTCAGCTGGAAAAGCCTAAACGTTTATGCCTTCCCACCTCTGCCTCTCCTTTCAAAGGTACTCCTAAAAGCCAGACAAGATAAAACACAGATGATTCTGATTGCTCCAGACTGGCCACGCCAGCATTGGTACCCAATCTTAAAGAACTTAGCTCAAGGCCCACCTTGGATTTTGCCTCAAATTCCACACCTTCTGACTCAGCAAAACAATCAGATCCTGCACAGTCAGCTCAAAACCTTATCCCTGGCTGCATGGCAGATTCTTTAGCCAAACAGGCAACACCTCTCTCTAAAGCTGTTATGGATGTCATTTTGGAGGCCAGGAGGCCTAGCACCAGGAAATCTTATTCAGAAAAGTGGAAAAGATTCTGTGCCTGGAACCAGGCTCAAAGCCTTGACCCTCTTGTCCCTAACATTCCTCAGATACTACAATACTTAACTGAGATGCTGGACAAAGGACTATCCTTCTCATCCATTAAGATCCACGCTTCTACCATCTCGGCTCATTACAACACAGATCCTCCTATTTTCTCTCATCCATTGCTAAAGCAGTACCTCAGAGGGGCTAAAAACATAAGACCGCCCCAGAGAGCACCAACACCTACTTGGGACCTCAATTTTGTCTTGGAAAAACTCACTTTACCTCCTTTTGAGCCAGCCAATTCAGCAGAATTAAAATATATATCATGGAAAACTGCTCTGCTACTGGCAATAACCTCAGCATGAAGAATCTCAGAACTACAGGCACTAATGGCAGTGGAGCCTTTCATTATTTTCCACCAAGACGAACAAACCCGTCATTTATGCCTAAGGTGGTATCCAGTGTGGCTCTTAACCAAACTATTCACTTGCCAACATTTTATCCAAATCCCCAGAATAAACGGGAGAGAATTCTACATTCCTTGGACATACACAGGCAATTATGCTTCTACTTGGACAAAATAAAAGCTTTCAGAAAAACTGAACAATTGTTTGTATCTTATGTTGCAAGATCACAGGGAAAGGCTATTTCAAAGCAGACTATTTCAAAGTGGATAGGACACTGTATCCGGTTCTGCTACACACACCATGGGAAACCTGTACCATCTAACATTAGACCACATTCTACCAGGGCAACTGCAACTTCTACTGCCTACCTTAGAGGAATACCTACCAAAGACATTTTGGAAGCTGCAACTTGGAGTTCAGTGCACACCTTTACCAAGCATTATCACTTGCCTCTTTACTCTAGATCCAGAGCTAGCTTCACCACTGCAGTGCTGCAGGGCCTCATAGCCACACCTAATCCTCTATAGAACCAGCCACCCTGTCTCAGCTTTGGGATTCAACCCAAGTGTAATGACTGCAGCAGTGAAACACGATGAACATAGTACAGTTTTGTACCTACCATAAATGTAGATGTTCGAGTGTCTTCACTGCTGCAGTCCTGGTTACCCACCTGCCATCCCCTCTTTCTTATCTGGGGCTTATCTACAACTTTCTACACTATACTACCTATGTGGTGTATTTGCTGGTTACTGAAGGTTTTGTTTTTACCTTATTGTATGTTTTGTAAGCAATATGTATTGCCTATTTTTTGGGGGGCACCTGACATCTGGGGCAAGAAAAACTGAAGAAAATGGCGTTGGCTGCTTCTTATATACTCCTGATGCACTGACGTCAGGGAGGAGGCGACGGCAACCGACGCCGGACCAAGACTTTGGAACTCTGGCCGACTGTGGGACTGCCTGATGGCAGGATAACCCAAGTGTAATGACTGCAGCAGTGAAGACACTCGAACATCTACATTTATGGTAGGTACAAAACTGTACTTTCTGCGAACCCACTCTGCCGCGGGGGCAACGTCTTCCATTATTACCTCCTCGTCTGCCCCTGGATGAAGGTTCACCCTGTGTGTCCTGAAAGGCCCTCTGGGAATTTCAGAACCACATTTTTCCTCCCTTTTGACCCTTGGGATAAGGTCTAGAAGGTGTAGAAAAATGGACTCCTGTGGCAGCAAGAGTCTTTGCTTCTTGTTCACATCAGGTAAGTGTCTCTTTTACTTTGAGCCAGAACAAAGATGAGCCATCAAATGGGGTGTTGACAAATGGTGACTTTAAGGACTCCGTGAAATTACACAAGCGCATCCAGGAATGTCTCCTAAGGGCAATTCCGAAACCGCTGACCTGCTCGCTCCATCAGTTGCATAAGATACGAGCCTCATGGATGAGTTAACCACTGAATTTAGGGTGGCAAGCTGGGTGGAAACTTTGTCTGCTACCCCCGCAGCTACTGTACCCTGTAGAGTGTGTCCTAGCTCTTTCAGGAGATCTCTCTGAAGTCTCTTAAAATCCATGTAGTTCAGGGACCTAAGGATAAAGGCCGCTGAGGAAAAAATGCGCTTCCTGTACCTGTCCATGGTCCTCAACTCCTCATTCGGGGGATGGACAGATGTAGAAGTCTCAGATAATTCCTTCTTCATGGCCACCGCCACCGCCATAGTATCTACAGGTACTCCTTTAGTTAGAAAGGTTTTGTCATCAGGCGCTGTGATAAATTTGTTTGGCCTCCGAGGGACAGGCTCCACTATATCTGGAGAGTCCCACACCTTTTGAGACACTAATTTCATCAGCTCCTTGAAAGGTGGAGACACTCAGGTGACTGAAGGTTGAGACCCAAAAGCCTTCAGGTACACGGACTCCTCATCAGAAGGGGTAATGGGCTTCCAGCCACCTCTCTGTCTAAGGAGTTCCAAGATGTCTGCAAAGGATACATCTTCAGAGGGCAACTGTGGGGACCTTTCCGACTCCTCAAGG
>NC_056732.1:1642879354-1642979354 GCF_019279795.1 Protopterus annectens
TAAAACCCTTATTAATTACTTGCGTTGAAAGTTTGTAGGTAGTTTCATTCTCAAAGGTACACTAAGAAATTTCAGGCTCTTTCCGGTTTAAAGCATTTAACACTGGGACGCTGTTGGGTTTGTATTAAACTGGTGTTGTCAATTTTCAAACTGACATACTGGCTTACAGCTTCTTTCCAAGGACATAGTCTGCAACCTCTTATAATTTCCTCAGAAGGAATTGTTGCGTACTAAAGCTTGATGTATAATTGTGGTTGTAAAACTGTTAAAAGACCGTATTAAAGAAAATGTTTGTGGCACTGTGCTTTGTGAGGAATGCAGTCGTGCAAGAAGTAGGCTGGCTGGCAGCTACTTGCACATTATCCTCAACGGAGAATGTAGAAAAACACTGGATAGATCTGTTCATTAAACTATTGAGCTATCTTAGTAATGAGAATATGTCCTTGTGTGCAATATTCAATTTTTACCCTGAGGTATTTCACCTTTAGGTTTTTATGTTTAGCAGTGGTACAATATTCCAATATGAGAGAGGATGGGCGGGTATGGGGAACAGTGTTCTTTTTTACAAGTCTTCCCAAGAAAATGTATTTGTATTAGTGCAGTTAATGTGTGTGTGCTGTCTGCTAATGTGACTGTTTACCTCTCAAATTCTTAATCAAGAATTCTGGACAAAGCCAAAAATAATTCTGCGGGGGAGCAAGGCTCAAAATCAGGGTCAGTATTTAAATATTAGTCTAATTCACTTAAAATGTTAATAGTATAGCGGGTTTTGCATCAACATGCATTTTTTGAACAGTAAGAAAGTATAAAACTAACGTTTGGCATCGCTGACTAGTTTTTCCAAAAAAAACCCACAAATTTTTCGATTGACGGGGCAAAAATACGAGGCAAAATAAAGGACAAGTTAAGAGGTATACATGATTGCTATCCTTACTTAGTGGACTGTTCTGTTTTCCTGTCTTAGGTGGGTGGTTCATTTGTTTTAACAAAATTGCAGTTTTATTAGAATTTATTCAAGATTATCTTTGCAGTTTATTACTGAATTTATATACAAACTTTCTTTTGTATAGTAGCAGTACCTTATTTTACATTTTTTTATTTGTCTTGATTTTTCAGTTCTGGTAGTCTAGCACAGATTAAGGTTATAAGCAGTGAATGAGCTTTATTCTCCAAACTCAAGTTTAATCCCCATTTGTGTTTCTTTTTCCTTTTATATTCTGCAACTGCGAGCAAAAAGAAACAGTTTTACTTAATGGATATTGTTACTATCTCTCTAAAACATCTAACATGAAAATGGATATCCAGTCTGGAAAGTGTTGCTAAATTAAATATAATTTAACATCATTTCAACAAATCAAATGATAGTTTAATTAAGGAGCATTTGCTAAGGAGATTCACAGCTGGTTGGATTTTGACAGGTGCTGTAATTTAGTAATCTGTTAGTATGCCTGTTAAGACGGTGGTTGAGGCTACAGAGCTGTTTGCTTTAGTGTGTGTGTGCATGCGTGTGTGTGTGTATGTTTGTGTGTCTGTGCACATGCTCGTGCGACGCCATCTCGAGCACTTTCAAGTACCAGCATCCCTTCTTCCTACCATCCTTCAGTGTGAAGGCTGTTGCCGTGACTTTTTTGGTTTATCTGTCTTTGCTTGCTTGTGTTTCTTCTGCAGTGCTGCTTTGTTACCTTTTTAAACCCTACCATGCTGTGCCCCTAATGTTGTTTGTGTGTTTTATCCCTGGAATTACAGGGGAACAAGAAGACTTGGCTGTAGCAATCTTTCTTCAGAGGAAGATAGCCTTGCTTGAAATGTTTAATAAGTCCCATCGTACCATTGGTTTGGCACAAAGTATTATTTTATTTGTTTACTGCCTTGCTTGAGTGGGGTATTCTGAATGGGCTGTGGAGGCCCTTGTTCAGCAGAGACCCCAAGAGAAAGTCTGCAGTTACAAAACAGACAGTTTTATACAACAGAGAAAAATATAAAACTTAAAAATTGCAATATGGATATAAAATAATTGAAAGGCAGCTATACTAGATAAACTATATTAAGTGAAATAAAGAATCCTTACATAATACATGACAAATTGATATATGCAGTGAGGCTTAAAATGTCAAATTACAGTTTTACATTCATGGGTTGGAGGAATAAGAGAGAGAAGGGGAGAGAAGAGGTGTGGTAGGATACCTTTTGTTGTGATGACATCACTTTAGTTATTCTTGTTTAGTTATTCATTTGGAGGGCTACTTTTCTACAGCATCTCTCATTCCCGATTCTGTGGTTCCCCAAAATCTGCCTTGTAGCTTCACCCTGTGGCAAGAATTTGCACATATTTCATACAGGGTTTCACCACCCTTGGTCATCTGGATTTCAACTGCATTGGACCACAGCAGCAGTGAATGGTTGTCTATTTGCTGCCCTGATGGTGGTTGCTGCAAGGCGGTGATAATACTTAACTCATTATTACTGGGGCTTCATGATGGCCATAGCTTATCGTCCACCACTGCAACATATGCTGTGGTCGTCTTAGAAGGAGTATGAGCATTACTGTTGATACTTATGCTCACACATGTGCCAAGAGTGTAGGCATGTACCTGTGCTGCACCTAGTTTTTGCAAGCTATCAGTGGCACTGCCAACTTACCCATGCTGTTTCCTCCAGTCTTCCGATCTTCTGCTCCCAGTTTGCCAGTTTGATTTACAGCACCCATTTCCAGACTTTGATTACTAGCTGTGTGGTCAAACACACCTTGCCAGTGCTGCATGGCTGGCTTCGCTTTACTTATTACTTTAATTGATATTGCCAAGCTTTATTACAGCCTTGTTTGTTATTACTGGAGCTTAAGAAGTTTTTGCTGCTGTCAAATGCAGGAAGTGCTTCTTTCTTTGTTCTTTTTAAGTGCACAGGGGAGGTTGTTTTGTGGCTTTGTGTTTGTATGCTTGTGTTCCTTTTGCATCACAGCTTGTTACCACCCTTTCCTTTCTTTGAATTGTTTTTATCTACACACGTTTCCCTCTGTGTCTAACAGTCAGCCCCCTCCTTTTTATCGAGCACATTCATTTTCTTGCCGCTGAGAGACCCTCAGTGTGAGAGTGAAAGCTGGATGGGATTGGTGTCATAGTTATGCAGAGGACTATAGAGAAGCATATATTCCTAGCTTGAGTCATGGTGGCTAACCAGCACTATGTAGCAGTCATTTAATGGAATGCTGTAGCTCCCTCTCCTGTGCAAAAAACATTGATGAGATATGCTATATTTATTTTCTTGACGTTAGTTACCATTGTTTGTTTTGTTTTCTGTTTTACTGGCAGCAGGAACAGAGAGAACAAACAGGGAAGTGCATAGCCGTGGTCGAGAGTCCTGTGTTTATTCATTTCTAGTACTCCTACTCATGCATGACACCACTCCTGTGTACACGCAAGCGTGCATGTACACACACAGTAATAAAAAGAATAAGAAGTCTGAATTTTCCCCTTTGTTTTTATATTGCAAATTAAATTATTTATGTAACTCTGATGTTTTCTACTATGTATTTACAGTTGCAGTTTGTGTTTGGTCACTGATGCAACTTACTTTTCTGTTGAAGACATGTACAAAGTGTATTAACATTTTTTCTGATATACTTTATAGCAGGTGGTTCAGTGTTTGAACTTCCTGTTTCTCAAGTTTTGTGGTATCTTTTGTTTAGTCTCTTTGCAGATATCTTTAGCTGTCATAACAGAACCATTTCTAATCCATACTTCTAAATACTTCCTCTGATTGTGTCCCCATAAGTATCAGTATTGCCGAACCAATTCACGTATCAGTCCATAATTTACCACTATAGCCTTTGTATTATCATCATTAATTTGTTTATCCCAACAAGATCTGAAACTGTCACAAAATGTTCCATAACACTGAAATGTCATTTTCTGGATTTATCAAGTACAAAACACTGTCATCTGCAAATAAAGCTAATTTTTCTTGATTGCCTATCCTTGAATTTCTGACTCCCTATTTTCTTTGCCAATGGTTGTAAATATAAAGCAAGTAACATAGGAGAAAGGGCACACCCCGGCCTACTTCCTGTGTTCAAACATAGCTCATCAGAGAGGAACCCTCCATTAAGGCTAGTCCTGATGATTGGATGGGTGGACATAAATTTGCACCAGCTTTCTCTGGTAGGGCTCTGCTTGATTTGGAAGATGAGCACTATTAAGTACTTGAAAGAATGGTAAGAATTTTTAAATGCATTTGCTTGGAGGTGTATATGACTAGGACTCCTGTTGTCCCTTTACTCACTTGACTGTCTGTTTTAAATGTTAAGACTCCTACCTCCATGTAAAGATCGAGAAGGAGTTGAGGAGGTACTTACACTTCCAGGTAGGAACCAGCCGTTCTCATTCTCAGTACTAGACTCTATTTTGTTTGTCCTCACCTTCACCGTTAGTGTGTTCTACAAATGTATGTACGTAGTAGAGTAGAAGCTCACCAGAAGATACAGCTAAGCAAAATGTTGCTGTACCTAGACAGATGTCTCCTTGCTGCAACATATGGTTTTTGACCTCTTCCAGGTAGTCTGTGCTTAATTTGTTCTGTTATCTGGGAGTAACAATGAGTCTTGCAAAGTCTCATTTACAACATTCTCAGGTACCAACCTTTGTACTGTATGAGTTACATACAGCTTTTTGGCCATAGATGCTTGCTGCAGGAGAGGCTGTGTCAGCCCTTTAGGCCACATTATTGGGTATTGTAGAGTCTGTCTGTCTCAGTGTAGCTTTACCTGAAAGTTCTTGTCCTCCTGGTAGCAGCCATGTTAGTGGCATTTTTATGGCAGGGCCATTTAAGAGAACTGCAGTAGATGACCTGAGTGCATTGGTCTGTCCCATAAAATAAAGATTTCCAAAGCCTGCAAGTTATGTCTATAGAAACTGGTTCCAGAGCATCTGACTTATGGAAATCCCTTCCATTTGCCAACATAGTAGGTATCTGTCACCATGGATCCATGAGTGGAATAGTAGATACTGTCTAATGGGTAGATTGTCCAGGGTGTCTGTTGTTTAAGAAGTCCAACCCCAACATCAATATCCTGAAGCTGCCAAGAGTTCTAATCAACTTACCTGCCCTTTCAAGACTCCCTCACTTATGGAGTGATTGCCATGCAGTCTGTCAACGTGGCAGCAGTGTGGGACATCAGTGGGGAGGGGGTGCTTATTTTGCATCTTATAATGAGACGCCATGAGAGTTTGGTAGTGGCCAGGCCAGTCCTACCATTTCCTCGTTGTCAGCCCCATTTCAGGGGAGACCATTTCCCTTTCAGACAGTCTGAACTGCTGTTTGCTGTTTAATGCCTAATGAGTGGTTCTCAACAACACTTTGGCTCATTGACTCTTCTGTTTATGGGTTAACCCACAGTATAACCTTTTTACATATTTGACCAATGCAACAATTTATGTTCTTCAGTAGATCAGTGTTGCAGTCCTTACATATGGGATGTATTTTGCTAAAGATACAGTACATTTGACCAGTCCAGAAAGCTTCAGGCACCTTCCTTGTGTCCACCTTCATCGTAAGTGGATGTGCTAGTATACAAGAGTAATATGGACATACCAAAACTTGGAACTTTCTTGCTGTTAGTCCATGTATGCAGACCCGTTTTGGCATCCTGTCTAGTAATACTGTGCAGTCAACTTCAGCAATTGTCTTCATAATAATATACTTTGCTTTTAAGCAAACAGCTTTATTTCTCTAGTACCTTGGCACACTGGTCTTCAAGGAGATATGAAAGCTTTTTATTTAACACAGCTTTAAATAGAACAATTGCCAATTCCATAAGTCTTTTTATAGAAGCAGTTATTGTAAGAACACTCTTCAGTTAATCTCTGCATTAAGTCTGTAAGAAGTACAAGTTAAGTATTTTAAAATAAAATAACTTTCCTTATGTAATAACCACGTCTTATTATCGTATCTTAACTTAGATGGAAGCTGCAATAAAACCATAAAGTTTAGATCCGCTACCTCATTTCCCATATCTAGAGAATGTTGTACTACTGGCTTGTAAGCCTTACATGTTTAATGTTCCCAAACATGCTCCAAGATCCTCTTTTTCACAGCCCTCTTCATTTCACCTATATATATTTTTGATGTGGGCAGGACAAAATACGTAGTACTCCTGACGAGCAAGTTATTTGTTAAAAATAACTTTTTGTTTGTTTAACATGCATTCAAAACTCTCAAGTATATATTTACTTGCTTCACATTTTCCACATCTTTGAATCCTCTCAAAGGATAAAATTTTTCTTTCCATAATGTCAGAATGTACTATTTTTATCACTTAAAGTAGAGAGTCGATTATCTGAACTAATTGGGGCCTAGGGTAGTTTGAATAAGCAAACTGTTTGGATAATCAAACTTATAATTGAACCGGATAAAAAAAAAATCTTATTTTTTAATGCATGCAGGAATACACTTTTCAACCATTCAGCGATTTCAGTGGACAATAAAAAAATATTTTTCACACACGAGCTGGCTAAAAGCTCAACAAACATGCTCAAGCAAATACGTATAATGTTTACATATTCAGACTTTATGATTTTTCCTACCCAAAAACTTTGGAAGGCAGGTTCGGATAATCTACTGTATACTGTTCCCTTTCCTGTATGCAAACTCCAGATAGACAGGTAAAACTGCTCTCATTTCTTCATCTGAAAGTAAAATATGACAATTTTAACAAAAGAATTTGCAGAGTATATTTTGTACTGGGTAAAACCAGAAAAGGACACATCAGTGTTCTGGTACATTTTGAGACAATTTCATGTCTTGTAGGGCTATAAAAATTAATGACGATGAAACAAAGGTTATATATAGCTGTAAACTATGTACCCATACTTGAATTGGTTTGACAATACCCATATTTTTGAGGACACAATAAAATTTAGGAGTACGGATTAAAAGGGAGTCTGTTATAGCAGCTAAGGATATGTTGGAAGAAACTAAAGAAAATATGATATAAAAACTGAAAAACTGGAAGAGCTTGTTTTTTTTTTTTTTTTTTGGGGATATGGACAGCAAGATACAAGCAGAAAAAAAGTTTTTAGTTTCTTTCGTTTTATATACAGGTCAGGCATATTTTTATCAACCAGAGGAGAAGTTGTGGACAGTAATAAAGAGTTAAATGATTAAATGATACTATCTGGTAGGGTGAAGTAGTGTAAACTGATACTTCCAATAGAACAAGGTAGTTTAGGATTACCTGATTTGAAGGGATATTTTAAAGCTACACAGTTAAGGCTCCGATGCATGACACAAGCAGAAAGCTATAATTCATAGTGGAAAGGGATGATGACGAAGCAGTAGATACATTCAAATAAGGAGAAAATGTGATTGTGAATGCAGAACCTTAAGGAAAATAACAGCCATACAGAGTTTTTTTATTAATGAAGAAGCTGAAAGTACTATAAGAACTAAGCCAGCATGAGAATGGAGAAAGGAGATTTTGCTGTTAGGGATGACTGCAATTAGGGGTACAGAGAATAGCCAGGAAGAGATTGGGATTTACTGGAGAAAACTGTCAAATGAATCAAGGTATTGGGAGCAAATAACTACAGAGATGGAAATGTAATAGAATGGGAAGAGACCAGGAAGATATTTGGACTGCAGGCTAGATACTACCTTCCCTATGACGGATTCAGATCAAAGAATAGACAAAGAGAAAGGGGTAGGGGGAATCCTACATGAAACACTTGCTCTGGTAGAGTTTCTAGTTGAATCTGGGGTGGAGGCTGCTGCTAAGAAAGGGATAATTGGTAAGGCATGTAGGATGTTATACAATAACTGTGGGAACCAATCAGAGGAGGTTGGTGAGGATTAGGAAAAAAAAGTTGGATAAGCAATTCACAGGGAACCAATGGGAAGGAGGGTATATGGCTCCTAGGTATGCAGAAGAAAAAATTGGGATTTTTGCTTGGAGGTATTTGCATGGGTATTTTTTGTGCTCTAAGCAGAATCCAGAGAATTTTTCTTTGGGTAGATGCCAGATGTTGAAAGCATTATGGTGAAGAGGGAGATAACTGTGAACATATATTTTGTGAGTGTAAAGAGTTGGCAGGCTTTGAAAATCCCATACAGAGTGCTCAGAGATGTTGCTCTGACAGAGATGTTGCGTGAACAAATGGGTGTAGCTAAGGAAATTATTGTTTTGAGTTGGGATACAGGATCTGAATTGCCTAGACATAGTAAAGCCTTGTTACGTTTAATTCTGGAGGTTGACAGAGGGGTGATTACTGGAAGGTGAAGACAAGGTCTAGATTAACTGTATTTGAAGTACTGAATATTGTAACAGAGATAAAAGAACTGGAAGTGGGAACTTTGGAGAAGGGTGGGAGCAAATTGCATGGAAAGAAATGGGAATTGGGGGACTGAGACATGCAGAATAATGTTTTGGAGGAGGAATGAGGTTTAAGGGAAGGCAGGAATTGATCAATTTATGTAATTTTGGATTAATGATAATTCTACCGAAGAATATATGTGATGTATATGGTTTGCAATTTAGAATATGTTAATAGGGTGTGTTTTCTTATATATAAATGCATGTTTTCTTGTGTCTTAAGTAATAATTCAGTAAAGGTGTTAAAACAAGAAAACCATGGAAGATGATACATGAAGGTGTGCAAGACATTGCCATATTTGTGAGGATAAGGTCAAGGGTATTGGGGCCCCTAGTGTGATGGCCAGCTAATTGCACAAGGGCATTAGCATTTATAATCTCAAGAAACTGTTGTCCATGCCGATCACTGGCAGTTTAGGTTAGCCAGTTTATTGATGGATTGTTGAAGGTGTTAGTGGTGACTCATTTAAGGTGTTGATAGCTGTCATTCTCAGAATGGGAGATAGAAGATGTTTTATAGCATCGTTTAGGATGCTTTGGTCTACTAGAAATTCAAATTTGGTGTCCTGTGTAATCTGTCATGAGGTGATGTCCTCCTTGATAAATACTGATCCCAACCCACAGTTGTTGGTTGGTCTGATAACAAGATGGGACCTAAACCTAGGAAGAGAAGGAGTGCTTTCATTATTTTGAAAACCTTGTCTTTGTTTAGTACACACATCTGACAGTGTTCAAATTGCAGGAGAGCCTCGTGTTTAGGCTTTTATAGACTCGTGGCATAGAACAGGGCTACTTTGATCTGTTCTAAATAAGAATTTATTAGATTGTAATGTCCGACATATGACTTTCCATAAAAAAGCACTATGGGGCCAGCAAAACCTTTAGCCAGAATGTGAAAGCCAAGATAAAAGAGAGGCGTAGACCATCCCTGGCAAAGCAGGAGGGCTTGTCAGCCATACTGTCCCAAGATGACGTACTAGATCCTCCTAAAATGACACCAGTTCTGTAGCTAATCATTAAAGCCAAACTAAATAAATGAATTACTTAGTGTCACACAGCATTCAAGTGGAGATTAAAGGTGTTGAACGCAGGATTAGGGTATGAAGTTTTTAAGCAGATTGTGGCTGATACTGTGGACTGCACTGAATGCAGTTGTTTTCAGGCAAGACTGGCCAGTGCAGTACCTTACAGAAATATAACTGCAGCAGTACATTTTCTAAACAGAAAGAATAAGTAGAGCAGAATAAACAAGTGTTCAGTGATGAGGCAAATGGTGTTGATGCCTCACAGCAAGAAGTTCACTGGTTTGATTCTTGGCTGGGGTACCTTCTGTGTGGAGTCTACATGTCCTCCCTGTTTTCTTGTAGGTTTCCTCCCACATTCCACAGACATGAAGTAGGTAGATTGGCCACACTAAATTGGCCATAAGTGTGAGTGTGTATGCAAGTGTGGGTGTTGGAGAACTACTGTGGCAGAGCTAAACACCCAGCAGTGTAAACCTTGGCTCTAGATGATTGTTACCGTTGAAGTGACACCCCAACCCCATGTGCAAAAATGGGAAAAAAGGAGTTGTGGGTGGATGAATGGAATAAACAAAGGCATAGAGAAAATGCCAAGCTGAATCCCATGTACAAACCAAACTGTAAGAGTATATCAGCATGGAATTTTCCATACTTATGCTTTATGTCTGGTAACATAAATTGACTGCTTTCAGAATTAAGCTGCTTAGTCGCCTTTTCTCAGCTTACAAAGTGTAGTATTCTAGAGAAATGGCTACGTGTCTAGCCTAGCCTTTTTAAAAGTGTTATGGTGTTTAAGTTTCTCATCTCTTTGACTGACTTAATTCACTTTTAATTGTTAGGTGGTATTCCTTGCTGCTTTATCTCCTTACATATTCTTCTTTTGGCTTTGGATTGTTCTGCTACTGTGCTTCCCCCTTTGTCTCAGAAAGTACTCCCGTTGAATCCTGCAACTATGTCTGTGAAATCCAGATATGCTACACATGTTAAAATGTTATTTTAACTTGTAATCATGGTGGTGTAACTCTGGCCCTGGTCATGGTCAAAAAGAATCCATTTATTTGCACACATACCTGATTAAAATATAAATAAGTACAGTAACCAACCTTGGCTCTAGGTGATTGTTACTGTTGAAGTGACACCCTGACCCCATGTTTAAAAATAACAAAAACAGGAGTTGTGGATGGATGGATAAATAATGAATGAAAGAAATTGTTAATCATGAGTATTTATTTATTTTATTTATCCTTTGTTGACTGAGTTAGTCCCACTAGGCTAGTAGCCTTTTTTTCAAGGGAGACCTGAGGTAGTATTTATACTGTTAGGAGAAATTTGGCCAGGGCATTGGGGAACTTCCCCTACTCTTTTCGATTGGTGCCATGGGATCTTTTACATCCACTCAAGCTACTAACAGCTCAAGCAAATGATGCCTCAGTTCTGAAGTCATCCTGAGTCAGCCTGATTAACAAAGTCTTGGGTCCTGCGTAGGTTGCTGTCCCTTCTTCCATGACATCAGGTCGTCAGGGGTATAAAACATGCAGCCGATGCCATTACACCAGTCTTTCTTGCCATGCAGTGCCCGAAGCAGAAGCAGTTTGCAAGTGCCGGTCGGCGGACTCCTGAAAGTTTCATTTTCGAGTTTCAGAACCGAAGTCTTCAACTAAAAGCTAAGTACCCCGTTGGGGAAACTTTTTCTTGCTCCTTTCCGTTGTCAGTAAAAGTTAATAACTGCATTACTTGTGGAAAGCAAATACCTCATAAAAATTTTCATTCGTACTGTATTCCTTGCCTAGGCCCTGACCACGATGTACCTTGCTGTCGGTTTTGTGCTTTATTTAATCAGCGCACTATCCGTCATCTGTATATTTTTGCCTCTAAATATTTCAGTTCTCGGTTTAATTATCCAGAAATGTCGTCTGTTAGTCATCCGACTACTGAGATTCCGAAAAAACAGAAAGATAAAGACAGAGACAGGCCGCCGAAGTCCAAAACTGCCAACGACGCTTCTCCTAAGCCTGTCAACAGTACTCAGTGGGGTGCTTTTGCAGCCCCTGATACCCGCTACTTGTGATTCGCAGGCCTCTACTGAGACGCATTTGGAGTCCGGTATGCCGCAAGATACTTCAACTATGGAACCCACGGATGTCTCTACCTTGGATGGGTCCGAAGCCGCTGTGCAGGTACTAGCTTCTGAGGGTGTAATCAGGCCTACGGACTTGCATATTAAATCAATGCCTCCTTCATTACTAAGGCCTAAATCTCGAGCCATATCTAAAAAACCGACGCCCAGGCAACATGCTCAGGCTTCTATGCCTAAAAAACAAATGATAAAAATGGCTGAAGATCTAATAACTCTAATCAGGGGTAGCCACCCCCCCAAGAGGCCTAAGGCTGAGCTTGATTATGAATCTTCTGATCAGGATTCTGTTTCTTCTGACTCTTCCGATGACCTGGATTTGTCCTTGCCTACTTATGAGGATTATGATGCAGATGACTCTATTCCCACTGCTTCCCATCCAGAGGATTTTTCTTTTGTTGAAACCTTACATATTCTAAGGGAGCATTTTCACTGGGAAAGCCAGGAATTTTCTGATTCAAAAAGAGGCATAGGGATTTCCTTCTCCTACCTCCTCATAGGCCTTTGGCTATTCTTCCTGTACTAGACATTGTTGATGAAAATCCAGTTTGGCCCCTGATTCCCTGCCTCCTGCTCCCAGTAAACCTGACAGATACTACAAGGTCCCCCGAGTCCCACAAGTTCCTTTTCAAAAATCCTATTGCAGACCCAGAGACTATTTCACAGGGGCCCAAGGGCATGAAGGCTTCTACTGCTAAAAATCCTACCCCATTCTGATAGAGACTCCAGGGCGCTGGATAGATGGGGTAAAAAGGTTTATACTTCAGCAACCTTGGCAATTAGAGCTTTAAACTGCCAATTCCATATGTTAAAATATCAGCAACATGTTATTGGACTTTTTAAACACAAAATTATGTTGATTCCTGACTGTGTGGAAAATAAAGACTTACAGGATTTAATGCATTTGCTGAACAAGTTGGAAAACAAGTTCGAAAACATACTTTGCAATGTAATTTTTGATTCTTTAGAGGCCTCTTGTGGGGCTGCTGTTACTGGGTCTATGCTTAGAAGGCATGCTTGGCTTAAGGAGCAATCTTTGCCTGATCATGTTAAAGCTAAATTGTTGGATGCTCCTTTAAATCAGGACTGCCTGTTTGGCAACAAGGCTGAAGAAGTTCTTAAAAATATGGAAGATAAAGCTAAATCTATGCAAACTGTTAAAGATTTTTACAAGTTTAGCCTCCTAGATTTAGTAGGCACTGACCTTCTAAGAATTTGTCCTTTCCAGCTCCTTCCAGGTCTTCTCAAGCCAAACCCAGACACAGCAAAACCCCCAGCTTTCAGTCCCAGGGGACTCGCAGCACTAAGCAGTGGGGGGGGGGGGCTCCACTTCCAAGTCTGGGAATAGCAAGACACCCCCCTTATGGTAAACTGTCTCAATGACTTCCTTTTAAAATTTCCAAGCACTTACCTTCTGACTGCCCCTTTGGGGGGAAAGATTGCTCTTCATGCAAAGAACTGGGAACTCATTACCTAGGACAAATGGGTTTTAAATATAGTGTCCCAGGGATACAGATTTCACTTCCACACATTGCCAACACCAAGCGGGTGGCTGGACCTACCCCTAAATCAGTGGGCAGAGGCTCAAAAACAAGTACTTTCTCTCTCAAGCATGGGGGCTATTCATCTGGTACCATAAGAGGAAAAGGCACAAGGTTTCTACTCCAGACTTTTCCTGGTACCCAGAAAAGACAAATCATGGCATCCAATCCTGGACTTGTCTACTCTAAACACCTTTCTGGAGATTCCAAAATTCAAGATGCTGACTCTTCACCAATTACTTCCTATGCTAGGCAAAGACGCCTGGTTGGCAACACTAGACTTAAAAGAAGCATACCTGCACATCCCAATCAGGGAATCTTGCAGAAGATGCCTACGCTTCAAAGCAGGCTACACGCACTATCAGTTTTCTGCACTGCCCTTTGGCTTATCTACTGTGCCCAGGGTATTCGCAAAGTGCCTAGCTCCAGTTATTGCATTTTGCAGGCAAAGAAGTATTCAAATATACCCATACCTGGACGATTGTCTAATTCAGGTAGAATGCCAGGACATACTTTTGAATCATCTGGCGTTTGTAAAAAGGGTTCTAACTTGTCTGGGGTACACCATAAACGAAAATAAATCACAACTGGTACCCTGTCAACAAATTACATTCCTGGGAGCAAGCTTGAATACAACTTCCCAGATGGCTTACCTCAAGTCAGAAAGGCAAATTCATTTGACAACCTACTTCAAACAAGTGGCCACAAAAACCCTGCTGTCTGCAAGACAAATACTGCAAGCCTTGGGGTTCATGGCCTCCTGCATTCTTCTAATTCCATATGCAAGACTGCATATGAGGAAACTACAGTGGTATCTAAAAAGCCTATGGAGTCAACATTCTCACAGCCTAGAAACAATGATTCCTATCATACCTTGCCTATGCCTAGAGTTCCTTTGGTGGGCAGAGGCCTGCCACCAAAACAAGAGACTACCATTCACACCACCCCTTGCCGCCCAAACCCTAACAACAGATGCATCAGACTATGCATGGGGGGCTCACATGGCAGGGAAGTGCATTCAGGGCAAATGGAACCCAAATCAAATGCACCTGCATATCGATCAAAAAGAAGTGTTAGCTGTACAGAATGCCTTCAAGGACTACATTCTTCCAGGACAACTAATGGTAAAGACAGACAACACCATGTTTATGTGGTACATAAACAAGCATGGGGGTACACATTCTTATCCCCTCTGCAGACTAGCCATGGCATTGTGGAACACAGCCTTGAGCTACCAAGTGCACCTTCAAGCTTAGATCCTGCCAGGAAAATTAAATACACTGGCAGACGGACTAAGCAGAAACCTCATGGACCCACACAAGTGGAAACTGGAACCAAGGATTTTCAACATGTTGACAAGGAAATGGGGGAGCCCAGATATAGACTTGTTTGGTTCCCTCAAGAACTACCAATTGAACGAATTTTGCACAAGGACTCCCCACAAACAAGCGTGGAAAGTGGATGCTCTTTCCTTCAGCTGGAAAAACCTATCGGTCTATGCCTTCCCCCCGCTACCTCTGCTCTCCAAAGTACTACTAAAAGTCAAATAGGACGAACCAAGGGTGATTTTGATTGCGCCAGACTGGCCGCGCTAACACTGGCAACCCCTCCTGCGCAGTGTGTCATAGTTATCTCCATGGCACCTGCCTCAGACTCCTTCCCTGCTGTCTCAGCAGGAGAACCAGATTCTGCACCCTCAGCTTCCAACACTGAATTTTGCAGCCTGGCTAATTACTTAAACTCTCCCTTACCATCCCTCAGCAAACCTGTGATGGATGTCATCTTAGAGGCAAGGAGGCCTAGTACTAGAAAATCCTATGCTGAAAAATGGAAAAGATTCTGTGCCTGGAACCAGTCTCAAGGGATGAGCACAGCAGCGCCCAATTTACCTCAGATTTTACAATACTTAACTGAGGTGCTTCATAAGGGCCTGTCTTTTTCCTCCATTAAAATCCACGCCTCAGCCATTTCATCTCATTATAACATAGAACCACACCTCTTCTCTCATCCACTGCTCAAGCAGTACCTCAGAGGGGCCAAAAAGTTTAGACCACCCATGAGAGCTCCAACCCCAGCCTGGGACCTTAACTTTGTATTGGAGAAACTCATTCTACCTCCTTTCAAGCCAGCTGCTACTTCAGACTTAAAATTTCTTTCTTGGAAAACAGCTTTCCTTTTAGCAATCACTTCAGCTAGAAGGGTGTCTGAATTACAGGCCGTTATGGCAGTGGAGCCTTTCATCATCTTTCATGCGGACAGGGTGTCACTCAGAACCAATCCATCCTTCATGCCCAAGGTGGTATCCAGTGTGGCTCTTAATCAGTCCATTCATTTGCCAGCCTTCTTTCCCAATTCACAGAACAATGGGGAATGGATTCTGCTTTCCTTGGATGTGCAAAAATAACTTAGATTCTACTTGGACAGGACTAAACCTCAAAGAAAGTCTGAACAACTGCTGGTAGCATTTGCTGCAGGGGCAGAGGGGAAGGCTATTTCAGAACAAACCATTTCTAAATTGATAAGCCATTGCATTAATTTCTACTATAAGCACCATGGAAAACCTATCCCCCAGGGGATCAGACCTCACTCCACCAGGGCTACATCTACTTCTACAGCCTTTCTCAGAGGCGTTCCTACCAGGGACATCCTAGAAGCTGCTACCTGGAGTTCTGTACATACTTTCACCAAGCATTATCATTTGCCAATTTTCTCTAAATCCAGAGCTGGCTTTGCCACTGCAGTCCCGCAGGGCCTTATAGCTGGCCCTAATGCTGTCTAAACTCCTCCTCCCAATTCACTGTTGCAGTTCTGGTTACCCTCCCTCCTACCCCCTAACTTCTTTTGGCTATACCTCTACTTTCCTTTACTATGCTTAAAAGCCTTTTTGGTGTATTTGCTTTTTTGTTGGAGGTATACCTTTGTAATCTGAAGTAGTTAACTTAATTTTATCTGCAACCTGTGGTCATTTGCCGTGCCAGCAGTGTGCGTCGTGGTCTCCTTTGCTTTGAGCTCAGGGATAGTAAGTGTTATTAATACTTAATCTCATGTGTGTCTGAGTGATTTTTTTTCCCCTTCCTCCCCTTTTTTAGTGTATCGCTTGTTAGTCGTTTTTTAAAAAAAAAAATGTTTTGTTAAACATGGTAGAGTAGTTGTTAGGCCTGCCCTTCCCCTACCTGTGTTTGTGTGTGGTTTTTCTGGTAGGTAGTGTTTTTTTTTTGGGTGCAGGACCATGGCTGATCAGCCAAAATCTGTTTTCAAGAAATGTTCAGAGTGTGGCCATAAGCTCTCCCCGGCTGATGGTCGCACTCTGTGTGTGATTTGTTTGGGAGTGGCACATTTGTCCACTCAGTGTGCTGTCTGCACCGAGTTCAATCCTAGGGGCCTCAGGGATCTGAAGGCCAAGTTAGTAGCCAAAGGCCTTCTCCCCGCTTCCATGCTGGAATCTGCCACGGCCTTGGTATCTAGTACTCAACCTCCCACCCAGACAGGGACTCAAACTCCCTCTTCTTTTGGTGCTGGGCCCAATAAAGACAAATCTACAGTCAGCGTGGCTGACAAGGAAAAAGACAGAGAAAGGTGCAAAGAGGACAGGGACAAGAGAAAGAACAGACCTTACAAGAGATCCCCGGACAGGGAGCTCTTTCTTAGTTCCCCTTCTAAGGCCATGAGGCCAGTTTCTCCATGTCTCTGGTCTCCTCGTTTCTCAACGGAGCCGTTGGAACATTCAGACCTGAGGCCTTCCTCCCCATTATTGTGCAGACCAGCCAGATCCAAGTCGGCGGCCTCTTCGAGGTCGACTCGGAGTTTATCGGACTTGGACATAGACAGGATGATGCGGAGATTCATTCAGACCCAAATACAGATGGGAGTCTTGCCAGGCCCCTCTCCCCCTGGAGGGGGGATCTCCATGCCTTTTTTCCACCCCATCTCTCCTTCCCTGATCCGTGCTTCGGGGCTCTTGGATCTGAGGATTTTCAGAGCTGGTAGCTCGGTGCCGACGGTTCCTCCAACCTCGACTTCGGCTGTTGCCTTGAGTTCCTCTGGTCCGATTAGTTTGGATCTGAGCGACTCTCGGAGCCTCGGACAGGGAGTCAGACCCGAGGGAATGGATTCTTTGGCTCCAACTTTTTTGGATCCATCCCATTTCCTCAGACCTCAGGCTACCCTTGCTTCGGCTCCGGTCCCCGCTTTGGATCCGGGGGGGGCATCTTCCTTGCTGGGTGCTAAGGAGGTCCGCTCTCCCTCAGCCTTCAAAGTGGTAGAGAGGGTTCTCTCCCTGGGATTGAGACCCCAGCCCATCCCCTCGGATTCCACACAGGCCCCCCCCCTGGATTTGGCAATGACTCCCTTCATCCTGTCTCAGGGACAGCCTGTGCCAGAGGATCCCCAGGTTAATTTCCCTGAGGAACCCCCTGTGGCTCACAAATCCCCTTCTGAGAGTCCCACTGAAGAGGGTCACCGTAAGCGCAAGTGCAAAAGGAGGCACTTGGACACCCCTGAGTCCCTCACTACGGATACTGAATTAGATGAAGGAGAAGGTTCCCCCAGGTCACCTCCCGAAGACGTCTCCTTCGGAGAAATCATGGCGATCCTCCTCCAGAAGGGAGGTTGGTCAGCCCCAAAACTTCTGGGGATGAGTCAGTGTTCCTGGAGGCCTTTGGCATGGGCCCATCTTCTTCCTGGGTGTCCCCGCCAGCGGACTCCTTGGTGGACCTTATCACCACGCAGGCATGGAAGGAGCCTGACAGTAGAGCCCATTCCCAAATGCCCTGACAAAATTTTATCACCCCCTTCCGACAGGCAACCTTGGTCAAAAGGAGCCCCAGTTTACACTATGTTGCTTGCAGCGGCCACCAAGAAGGAACTAGCACAGGAGAGTTCCTCAGTCCACCCTCCAGACAAGGAGTCCAGGTCAATGGATATGTTTGGGAAGTGTGTCTGTTCCTCAGTGACCTTTTCAATCCATGCACTAACTATTTGGCACATGTGATCCGGCTACAGCGAGACCTTGCTTCGGAATTCGCTGAGTCACCCCCAGACTCTTTATCGCTGCAGGACAGACAATTGTTCTCTGCGAAAATGTCTATTCTGAAGTCAGTCTCAAACATGTCTATGCAGCTCCTTTCCCATGCCACGGAAGGAGCAGCTAGGGCAGCTGGGACAGGCATAGCCATGAGGCGTTATGCCTGGCTCAGGTTGTGTCAGTTCACGAACCCTTTCAAGGCGTCCTTTATCAACGCTCCCTACGACGGTTCTTCCCTTTTTGGGAAGACTGTACGTGACACACTGGTCCAGAGCGAAAAAGACAGGAAGACTTTGTCTGCCGTTGGGATCCGCTTCTCTGACCCTCAGCGGTCCTTCTCTAGGAATCAAAGAGGGCAGAAGAAGATGTGATTCTGAAATTCTCAGTTTTCCCGGGATTCTCAGGACAACAATTACCCCAGAGGCAGAGGGGGACAGAATCGACGCTGACCCAGAGGTAGAGGGGGTCCCAGGAATTTTGGGTCTAGGGAACCCTTTTTTGACAGGCTCCGGTCAGCAGCCCTAAGGGGTTGCCCGACTGTCCTACTCTGGAGGCCGTCTGGGGAAGATTGTCCTTACACCCAGTGGCATGGGAGTCCTTTATGACAGATCGCTGGGTGTTACAGATAATATCCAGAGGTTACACTATCCCATTTACTGCCCCTCCAAATATTCCAAAACACCTCCTGGATGTTCCACCCGCTCACAGGGAGGCCGCAGCTCTAGAGGTTTCAAAGCTGCTTCTCAAATGGTCCATCGAACAGGTTCCCCCCCCGATCAGTCCGGATCAGGCATCTACTCAAGGTTCTTTTTGGTGCCAAAAAAGACGGGGGACCTCAAGCCCATTCTAGACCTGTCAACATTGAACCTGTTTTTAGCCAAACAGAAATTCCGGATGGTCACCCTACAGTCCATTCTACCTTAACTCCGAGAGTGCGACTGGATGTGCTCGATGTTCATCGTGTATACAGCTGCAGTCATAACAGATGGGTTATCCTGCGGTCGGCCGAATTCCAAAGTCTAGGTCCGGCGTCGGTTGTTGTCGCTTCTTCCCTAACGTTAGTGCGGCAGGGGTATAAAAGAGGCAGCAGACGCCATTTTCATCAGTCTTTCTTGCCGCGCTGTGCCCGAAGCAGAAGCAGTTCACAAGTGCCGGTCGGCCAGCTCCTGAGATTTACGAAAGTATTTCAGCCGAAGTGTTCTTGAAAGCTAAGTACCCCGTTGGGGAAACTTTTCTTGCCTCAGACAAAGTTAATAATTGCATTTCATGTGGGAAGCAAATACCGCATAAGGATTTCCACTCTTTCTGTATACCTTGCTTAGGCCCAGACCACGACGTCTCAGTCTGCCGTTTTTGTGCTAGATTCAACAAACGCACTATTAAGCATCGGGCGGAGTTCGCCCTTCACTTTTTTGGCAAAAAATTTAATTATATTATGTCGTCGGATAGTCCGACTCCAGTTTTGAGCAAAAAACGCAAAGATAAGGACCGACATACAAGGTCCGCACCACGTACTGAAACCACCCTAAGGCCGACTACCGGTTCTCCGGTACTCAGCGAGGCACCTACGCAGCCCCTGAGTACCGATGACAATGCATTACCGGTGTCTTCAGTACCCGAGGTCGCAGGCTCCTCGGCCCCCATTCCTACTACAGATACCGACGCCACTCCTGGCGGGGAAACTCAGAATTTAGACAGGCCTGCCATTTCTCAAGGGGTCTTCAGGCCTTCCTCCTTCTCTATTAAAGCCTTCACTAAATCTAAAACAGCCATGAAACCCAAAAAACAGGTTTCTCAGACACCCTCTCAAGGCACCATGCCTAAAAAACAGATGCTTAAAATGGCTGAGGACTTGATTACTCTTATCAGGGGTTCTCAACCCCCCTCTGACAAAAGGACCAGATTAGAGGAAGACTATCCTTCCTCAGATCAAGCTTCTATTACCTTGGAACTATCTGAGGACCAGGATTATGCCTATTCTCCATTCGAAGACTCTGAAGCAGAGGAGTCTATTCCCTCGGTCTCCCCCCCTGAGGACTTCTCTTTTGGGGAAACCCTGCATACATTGAGGGAACACTTTCACTGGGAAGGCCAAGATTACTCAGATTCCAAGAAAAGGCTCAGGGAATTTCTTCTGCTCCCCCAGCATAGGCCCCTGGCTATCCCTCCTGTTTTAGATATATTGGATGATGTGTACACAGAAGCCAACCTTAACCCTGATTCTTTGCCCCCAGCTCCTGTTAAACCAGACAGGTATTACCGGGTTCCTGATTCTCACCAGTTCCTATATAAAAGCCATACTGCTGACCCAGAAACTATTTCACAGGGTCCCAAGGGAATTAAGGCCTCTACTGCTAAAAACCCATTACCTTCAGAGAGAGATTCCAGAGCTTTAGAAAGGTGGGGGAAAAAGGTGTGCACCTCGGCCACTTTAACCATGAGGGCATTAAACTGTCAGTTCCATATGTTAAAGTATCAACAGTTTTTGATATCTCAGCTGAAAAGCAAGATGACACATCCAGAACAACCAGATTTAAAAGAGTTGCAGGATTTGTTGCATGGTGCAGAGCAAGTGGGTAATCATACCTTGCAGTGTGGTTTTGATGCTTTAGAGGCCTCATGTAGAGCTGCTGTTACGGGGTCTGTTATACGTAGGCATGCTTGGCTCAAAGAGCAAACCTTACCAGATCATGTCAAAGCTAAATTATTAGATGCACCTCTTCAAAAAGATGTATTGTTTGTTGTTAAAGCTGAGGAGGTGCTAAAGAAAATGGAGGAAAAAGCGAAATCAATGCAAACAATGAAAGATTTCCTGCAGGTACAGCCTCCATGTTTCAGCAGAAACTGGCCTTCAAAAAATTGGTCCTTTCCAGCCACGGACAGACCTCAAAGGGGCAGATACAGGCATCCAAGGGGTAGAGGGCAACCCCCAAGGATCTTTCAGAACCAGACAGTGGCAAGCACCAACCCCAAGAGGTGGAGAAGATAGATCACAGTCTTTTAGAAACAGACACAATGACTTCCCCCTACACCTGCCAAGCAAAACTTTAATGGCAGCACCTTTGGGCGGAAAACTGACATTATTCTCAAAAAAATGGCATATTGTTACAAAAGACAAATGGATTCTGGACATTATAGACATAGGCTACAGATTCCACTTTCACACCCTTCCAAAAATGAGAGGCATGCCAAACCTGCCACAAAATTAAAGGGCAGAGGAACAAAAACAAATTTCAGCTCTCATGGACATGAAAGCAATTGAAGAGGTACCTGCAAAAGAGCAAGGTCAAGGGTTTTATTCCAGACTATTCCTGGTACCAAGGAAGGACAAAGATTGGAGACCTATCTTAGACCTATCCATCCTAAACACTTTTCTACAGGTGCCAAAATTCAAGATGCTCACATTACAGCAGCTTCTTCCCATGCTGGGCAAGGAGTCTTGGCTGGTAACATTGGACCTCAAGGAGGCATACCTGCATGTCCCTATCAGACATGATTGCAGGAGATACCTCAGATTTCTTGCAGGTTCAACCCATTACCAATTCTCTGCATTGCCCTTTGGCTTATCTACTGCGCCCCGAGTGTTTACGAAATGCCTGGCATCAGTAATCGCCTTCTGCAGACTACAAAGGATAGAAATCTACCCATATCTGGACGACTGCCTGATCCAAGCAGACAGCAAGGACATACTACTGCAGCACCTAGCATTTGTAATAAAACTGTTGAACTTCCTGGGATACACAGTCAACAAAAAGAAATCAAAACTAATACCCTCTCAACAAATAATTTTCCTGGGTGCCAGCTAGGATACAACCACCCAGATGGCCTACCTCACGCCAGACAAGCAAGGGCAACTGTCTCAATACTTCAGAAAAATGGCAACTTACACCAGACTAACTGCAAGGAAGGTCCTGCAGGCTCTGGGATTTATGGCATCTTGCATCCTACTAATCCCGTGTGCAAAGCTGCATTTGAGGAAACTTCAATGGTACCTAAAAAACTTATGGTCTCAATACAGCCACAGCTTGGAAGCAATTATACCACTCATTCCATGTCTTCAAAAGGAATTTATGCGGTGGGCTCAAGCTTTCCAAAGAAACACAGGTCTTCCTTACTGTGTACCTCAAGCAACTCAAGTCATCACAACAGACGCCTCAGACTACGCCTGGGGAGCACACATGACAAATCAGTGCATTCAGGGAAAATGGACATGAAAAGAGAAGCACCTTCACATCAACCAAAAGGAAATGCTAGCCGTGCAAAAGGCTATTATGACCTTCAAAGACCTACTGCATCCAGGCCAGCATTTGATAAGGACAGACAACACCACAGTGATGTGGTACATAAACAAACAGGGGGGAACTCATTCATACCCCCTGTGCAGGCAAGCCATGAACCTATGGAACACAGCACTGGAATTGCAAATTCAACTACAGGCGCAATTCCTGCCAGGGAAGGAAAACACACTGGCAGACAACCTAAGCAGAAATATGACCGATCCACATGAATGGAAGTTGCATCCTCAAGTTTTCACAAAGATAACTCAGGCATGGGGACAGCCAGACATAGATCTCTTTGCTACCCACAGAAATTGTCAGTTGAAGAAATTTTGTTCCAGGACCTATCATCCGCAGGCCTGGAAAGTGGACGCACTTTCCTTCAATTGGGCAACATTGACAGTCTATGCCTTCCCGCCTCTTCCTCTGCTGCCCAAAGTTCTATTAAAAGCCAGAGCAGAGAGGCCGAAAATGATTCTCATTGCTCCAGACTGGCCAAGACAACACTGGTATCCGCTCCTGAAGAGCCTGCCACATCCCCCACCATGGATCCTACCTCCTCTAGTCCCTCTTCTGTTGTCCCAGCACAACTACAAAACTCTTCACAGCCATCTCAAAACTCTAAATCTAGCTGCATGGAGAATTCCTCGATTTCCCAACAGTTTGTCCTCTCCAAGGAGGTGCAGGATGTCATCCTGGAGGCCAGAAGACCTTCTACTAGAAAGGCGTACTCCGCAAAATGGAAACAATTTTGTGCCTGGAATCAAATGAAGGGACAGAATCCTTGGGTAATAAATATACCTCAAATTTTACAGTACCTAGCGGAGATGTTAAACAATGGACTTTCCTTCTCCTCCATCAAGATCCACGCTTCAGACATTTCTGCTCAATGCAACACAGATCCTCCTTTATTCTCTCATCCTCTCTTAAGGCAGTTCCTCAGAGGGGCAAAGAATATAAAACCCCCATGGAAACCACCAGTCCCTGCTTGGGACCTCAACTTCGTATTGGAAAAGCTGACCCTTCCTCCCTTCGAGCCAGCTTCTTCATCAGAGTTACAGTACTTGTCATGGAAAACAGCCTTTCTTCTGGCCATCACCTCAGCTCGCAGGGTTTCTGAGCTACAGGCCCTCATGGCTGTGCAACCATTCATCATTTTCCATCAGGACAGAGTTTCCTTACGAACCAACCCTACCTTTATGCCAAAGGTAGTATCCAGTGTAGCTTTGAATCAGACTATCCACTTACCTACCTTTTAACCTAATCCACAAAACAAAGGGGAAAGACTACTACATTCTTTGGACATTCACAGACAACTTCATTATTATTTGGACAGGACAAAGCCATTCAGGAAATCTGAGCAACTCTTTGTGTCCTATGCTGCAGGTGCTCAAGGAAAGGCTATTTCCAAACAGACAGTTTCAAAATGGATAGCCCACTGCATATGCTTTTGTTACTCATTTCATGGAAAATCTGTGCCTGCATGCATCAGATCACACTCCACAAGATCCACAGCTACCTCTGCAGCCTTCCTCAGGGGGGTCCTTACCAAGGATATTTTGGAAGCAGCCACCTGGAGTTCAGTGCACACTTTCTCCAAACACTTTCACCTCCCACTATACTCTAAATCTAGAGCTTTGCCACAGCAGTCCTGCAGGGCATCCTAGCCCCTCCTAGTTCCTCTTAGTGCCTACCACCCTTACTTAGCTTTGGGATTCTACCCATCTGTTATGACTGCAGCTGTATACACGATGAACATAGTACAGTTTTGTACCTACCATAAATGTAGATGTTCGAGTGTTCATACAGCTGCAGTCCAGTTTTCTCTCCCTCCATCCCCTCTTAGGACAGGCCTTATGCAAACACTTTTCATATAACCTTTTTGGGGTGTTCTTTTATGGTATATTTGCTTGCAACTACTGTTTTTGATTTATCAACATTGCATTTTTGCATAACATTATGTTTGCCTTCCTTCTGGGGGCACCTGACATCTGGGACAAGAAAAACTGAAGAAAATGGCGTCGGCTGCCTCTTTTATACCCCTGCCGCACTGACGTCAGGGAAGAAGTGACGACAACCGACGCCGGACCTAGACTTTGGAATTCGGCCGACCAAGGACCCGCCTGACGGCAGGATAACCCATCTTTTATGACTGCAGCTGTATGAACACTCGAACATCTACATTTATGGTAGGTACAAAACTGTACTTTAGACCTCCAGGATGCTTACTACCACATCAAAATACACAGAAGCTCCAGGAGGTTTCTGCGCTTCCAGCTGGGAGCCAGTCATTTTCAGTTCAGAGCCCTACCCTTCAGTCTCATCACAGCCCCCAGGGTATTCACCAAGGTAATGGCAGTTGTAGCAGCTCACCTGAGGCTTCAGGGTATTCAGGTGTTTCCTTACCTGGACGACTGGCTCTTCGCTGTGCCCAACAAGCATCACCTGTGTCTGGCCCGAGATTACTTCATCCGGTTGGCAGATCTGTTGGGAATTAAGTCAATGTTCAGAAATCCCAATTGCAACCAGTACAAGTTCTAGACTTCATTGGGGCACGGCTAGACTCTTTGCAGATGAAGGCATTCTTAACTCCAGACAGGATCTTACACCTCAGGTGCCACATAACTCAGATAGCAAACTGCAAGTCTCCAAAGGCGAGCGAAGTTCTCTGGGCTCTGGGCTCCATGGCTGCCTCCATATCGATTCTCCCTTGTGCGTGCCTTCATATGCGGGTTCTTCAATGGACTCTGTCTGTTCAATGGTCTTGGCTAGACCTGCCCATGGAATTTCCGATCAGGATCAGTCACATCTGCAGGACGTCTCTTCTTTGATAGTTAAGTTCACCGGAGATATCAGAAGGACGCCCCTTCGCGTCATCTCCAGTCCAAGCCACAGTGACCACAGACGCCTCCCAACTCGGGTGGGGGGGACACTGTTTGTGAAGGACAGTCCAAGGCACATGGTCCCAGTCAGAGACCAAGTTGCACATAAATGTTCTAGAGATGAGGGCAGTGCTTTTAGCGTTGGAAGCCTTTCACACTGTCCTTCCTCTTGGATTGATTGCAGTTCAGTCAGACAACATGTCAGTTGTCTGGTATGTCAACAAGCAGGGGGGAGCCAGATCCTACCCCCTATGTTGCGAGGCCATGAGAGTGTGGGAATGAGCAATCTCCACCAGTCAGTTTCTGTTAGCAATGCACATACCGGGGCGCTCCACCATTTTAGCGGACAGATTGAGTCAGGCTATTCTGATGCCGTACGAGTGGTCTCTGAAACGATCAGTAGCGGAGGAGATCTTCCATGCATGGGGTCAGCCTTGCTGCGATCTCTTCGCATCTCCGTCCAACGTGAAGTGCAGCGAGTTCTTTGCTCTTATTCCCTTACCAGGGGAAGTCCCCAGAGATGCTCTAGTCCATGCTTGGCCCCCCGGGCTTCTGTATGCTTATCCACCATTGCCACTCATTCCGAAGTTTCTTCAGAAAGCTTGCCGACTGTGGTGCAAAGTTATCCTCAATGTCCCATTCTGGCATCGTCAGGTTTGGTTCCCATTCCTTTGGTCTCGTCTCTTAGCTCCCCCGTGGGTTATGGATCCCTGGCCGGATCTAATCTCCCATCCGTCGGGGCCCGTCCGCCCGATCTGGGCAGCCTCAAGCTGACTGTTGGTTGCTCCAGTTCCGATGATTGCCAAGACTCCCAGTCTTTCATCCCCGGTAAAATCCATTCTGGTGGCTTCTCTTAAAGATTCCACTAGGAAACTTTATCGCAGTAAATGGAAGCGCTTTTCCATTTGGGCCTCACAGAGAAAACTAGATCCCTTTACAGCCCCTGTTCCAGCGGTGTTGGATTTCCTGTCTGGCATTTTCAGCAATGAGCTAGATGTTCTTCTTGTTTCACTGTTGCAGTCATTACATTTGGATAAACTTCTGGCAGGTTGCCCTCAGTCAGCCTGAATTCCAAAGTCTTGGGTCCCGCGTCGGCTGCTGTCTTCTCTTCCATGACGTCAGGGGTATAAAACATGCAGCTGATGCCATTTTCTTTAGTCTTTCTTGCTGCGTAGTGCCCAAAGCAGAAGCATTTTGCAAGTGCCAGTCGGCCGACTACTGAAATATTCAAGCCGAGTTTCAGAACCGAAGTCTTCACTAAAGCTAAGTACCCTGTTTGGGAAACTTTTTTCTTGCTTTTTACCAATGTCAGAAAAAGTTAATAATTGCATTACATGTGGGAAGCAAATATCTCATAAGGATTTCCATTTATACTGTATTCCTTGCCTAGGCCCTGGTCACAACGTGCCTAGCTGTCGATCTTGTGCTAGATTTAACCAACGCACTGTTAAGCGTTGGTATAGTTTTGCATGAAAGTATTTTGGAAACAGATTTAACTACCCATAAATGTCATCGGATAGCAATCCAACTACCGGAGTACATAAAAAACGCAAAGAAGAGGACAGAGATAGGCAGTCGAGATCCAAAACCAACGAAGAAGCTTCTCCTAAGCCAGTCGCCAGTTCGCCGGTACTCAGTGAGGTGCTTTCGCAGCCCCTGATACCCACTACCTTTGAGTCGCTGGCCTCTACCGACACCCATGTGGAGTCCGGCATGCCGCAAGATACTCAAGGTATTGGACCGATGGATGTTTCTCCCTCGGATGGGTCCGGAGCCGCTGAGCAGGCACCGGCTTCTGAGGGTGTATTCATACCTCAACATTTGTATATCAAACCAACGACAGATGCAAAATCAAAGATAAAAGCAACTTCTAAAACTAAAAAAACGATGCATGAGCCATGTGCACAGACCTCTGTGCCTAAAAAACAGATGATCAAAATGGCTGAAGACCTTATTATCTTGATAAGGGGTACCCATCCCCCTCCAGATAAGAGGCCTAGGCAAGACACTGATTATGAATCTTCAGATCAGGTTTCTGTTTCTTCTGATTCCTCTTCTGATCAGGAATTATCTTTACCTCCCTATGAGGATTCTGATGCTGAGGAGTCTATTCCATCTGCATCTTCTCCTGAGGATTATTCATTTGGAGAAATCTTGCGTGCTTTCAGGGAGCATTTTCACTGGGAGAGAAAACACTTCTCAGAATCAAAAAAGAGGTTCAGGGATTTCCTCCTTCTCCCTCAGCACAAGCCTTTAGCCATTCCCCCTGTTTTAGACATTGTGGATGATGTGTTTTCGGAGTCGAGCTTGACCCCTGACTCCTTACCTCCGGCTCCCAGTAAGCCTGACAGATATTACAGGGCCCCTGACCCGCATAAATTTTTATTTAGAAACCCTGCTGCTGATCCTGAAACTATTTCACAGGGTCCAAAGGGAGTTAAGGCCTCAACAGCAAAAAATCCTACCCCCTCTGACAGAGATTCAAGGACATTGGACATATGGGGAAAAAAGGTTTATACATCTGCAACCTTGGCAATCAGGGCCTTAAACTGTCAGTTTCATATGCTTAAGTGCCAACAACATGTTATGGGATTGCTGAAACAGAAAATTATGTTGATTTCAGAATGTGCTGAAAATAAAGAAATGCAGGAATTATTGCATGCAGCTGAACAAGTGGGAAAGCATACTTTGCAATGTGGTTTTGATTCTTTACAGGCCTCCTGCAGGGCCGCAGTTACTGGATCTGTGATTAGGAGGCATGCCTGGTTAAAGGAACAAAATTTGCCTGATCATGTTAAAGCTAAATTGCTAGATGCACCTTTACAGCATGATTCTCTGTTTGGTATTAAGGCAGAAGAGGTTTTAAAGAAAATGGAAGACAAAGCTAAGTCTATGCAAACTGTTAAAGACTTCTTACAAGTTCAGCCACCAAGATTCAGTAGACACTGGCCTACAAAAATTGGTCCTTTCCAGCGCCAGACAGAGCTCAAAGGGGCAAATCCAGATGCCCTAAGGTTTCCAGATACCAGGTGCAAGACTCATACAGGTCAAAGCAATGGGGTGCATCCACCTCCAAATCTGGAGGAGATAAAGCACAAACCTACAGATAGCAATCCCAATGACTTCCCTCTGCCAACACCAAGCACTTATCTTTTGGCAGCACCCATAGGGGGAAAATTAACACTTTTTGCTCAAAATTGGCAGTTAATAACCCATGACAAGTGGGTACTAAACATCGTATCACAGGGATACAGATTCCATTTCCACACTCTGCCAATGGCAAACGGTTGGCCAGATCTGCCAAAAAATCAATGGGCAGAGGCACAGAAACAGGTTACGTCCCTCATGGATATGGGGGCCATTCAGACAGTACCAGAACAGGAAAAAGGACAAGGTTATTACTCAAGACTGTTCTCGGTACCCAGAAAGGACAAGGCCTGGCGGCCAATACTGGATTTATCGATTTTGAACACATACCTGGACATTCCAAAATTCAAAATGCTGACTTTGCAGCAGCTTCTGCCCATGCTGGGCAAGAATGCTTGGCTGGTGACTTTAGACCTAAAAGAGGCATACCTGCATGTCCCAATAAGACAGTCATGCAGAAGATACCTCAGATTCATGGCTGGCTTAATGCATTACCAATTCTCTGCACTGCCCGTTGGCTTATCTACTGCGCCCAGGGTCTTTACAAAGTGCCTGGCACCAGTAATTGCATTTTGCAGACAAAGAAGTATACAAATATACCCTTACTTGGACAACTGTCTCATTCAAGCAGAGAACAAAGACACTCTTCTTCGACACCTGGCATTTGTGAAAATGCTTCTAACATGCCTAGGGTACACAATAAATGAAAAGAAATCACAACTGGTACCCTCTCAAAAGATAACATTCCTGTGTGCAAGCTTGAATACAACTGCCCAGATGGCTTACCTCATGCCAGAGAAACAAAGGCAACTGACTACTTACTTCAAACTGATGGCATCAAAAACCCAGTCTTCTGCAAGACAAATTCTGCAGGCTCTGGGCTTCATGGCATCCTGCATCCTACTAATTCCATATGTAAGACTGCATATGAGGAAACTTCAATGGTACCTAAAAGGTTTATGGAGTCAACATTCACAGAGTCTGGAAAAAATGATTCCTCTCATTCCCTGCCTGCAACAGGAGTTCCTGTGGTGGGCAAAGGCCTGTCACCAAAACATGGGATGGCCCTTCACTCTACCCCCTGCCAGCCAAACCTTAACAACAGACGCATCAGATTATGCCTGGGGGGCCCACATGGCAGGAAGATGCATTCAGGGCATATGGGCAACAAAACAAAAGCATCTACACATCAACAAGAAAGAGATGCTAGCTGTTCAAAATGCCCTAACAGCCTTCAAGGACTTACTTCATCCAGGACAACAACTGATAAAGACGGACAACACCACAGTCATGCGGTATATAAGCAAGCAAGGGGGCACACACTCATACCCCCTTTGCAGATTAGCCATGGCACTGTGGGACACAGCTTTGACCTACCAAATATATCTTCAAGCTCAATTCCTGCCAGGAAAACAAAACACTGACCGACGATTTAAGCAGAAACCTTATAGATCCTCACGAGTGGAAACTGAATCCACAAGTCTTCAGCATGATAACAGAGAAATGGGGAGCCCAGACATCTGTTTGCCTCTCCTCAAAATTATCAATTGAAAAAATTCCGCACAAGGACTTATCACAGACAAGCATGGAAAGTGGATGCCCTATCCTTCAGTTGGAAAAACGTATCAGTTTACGCCTTTCTTCCTCCTCTGCCTCTTCTACCCAAGGTCCTCCTAAAAGTCAGACGAGAAGCCAAAGATGATATTAATTGCCCTGGACTGGCCCCACCAATAGTGGTATCCAATGCTAAGGAACTTGTCTCAATACCCACCTTGGACCTTGCCTCAAATACCACAACTACTGTCCCAGCAAAACAATCAGATCCTGCACAATCAACTACAGACTCTGAACCTGGCAGCATGGCTAATCATGTAATCATACAAACAACACCTCTCAGTAAAGCTGTGATGGATGTCATTTTGGAAGCCAGAAGGCCTAGTACTAGAAAATCTTATGCTGACAAATGGAAGAGATTCTGTGTTTGGAATCAAGCACAAGGAACTGATACAGCAGATCCACGTATTCCTCAGATATTACAATACTTAACTGAGATGCTTGACAAAGGCCTATCTCTCTCATCAATCAAAATCCATGCCTGTGCCATTTCAGCTTATTACAATACAGAGCCACCAATCTTTTCTCATCCTTTACTAAAGCAGTATCTTAGAAGAGCCAAAAATTTAAGGCCTCCTAGAAGATCACCATTACCAGCATGGAACCTCAGTTATGTGTTGGAAATCTCACCCTGCCTCCATTTGAACCAGCTGCTACCGCTGATATAAAGTTCTTATCATGGGAGACAGCTCTGCTACTAGCAATTACTTCAGCAAGGAGAGTTTCAGAGCTACAGGCCCTCATGGCTGTAGAGCTTTTTATCATATTTTAACTAGACAGGGTGTCTCTGAGGACAAATCCTACTTTTATGTCCAAGATGGTTTCCAATGTGGCTCTTAACCAAACAAACAATTCATCTGCCAACGTTTTATCCAAAGCCGCAGAACAAAGGAGAGAGAATTCTGCATTCCTTGGACGTACACAGACATCTAAGATTCTACTTGAGCAGGACTAAAGCTCTAAGAAAAACTGAGCAATTACTAGTGTCATATGCTGTAGGATCAGAAGGAAAGGCTATTTCCAAGCAGACAGTTTCAAAGTGGATAAGCCATTGCATCCGTTTCTGCTACTTACACCATGGTAAACCTGTGCCAAAGGGCATTAGGTCTCATTCCACCAGAGCTGCAGCTACTTCAGCAGCCTTTCTCAGAGGAATACCAACCAAAGGCATTCTAGAGGCTGCTACTTATCTGTTCACACCTTTACAAAGCATTACCATTTGCCTCTCTACTCTAAGTCCAGGGCAGGCTTTGCCACTGCAGTGCTACAGGGCCTTATAGCCGCACCTATTGCTGTTTAGCTCCAGCTTCCCAACCATAGCTTTGGGATTCTACCCAAATGTAATGACTGCAGCAGTGAAACACGAAGAACATAGTACAGTTGTGTACACTTACCATAAGTCTAGATGTTCGAGTGTATTCACTGTTGCAGTCCAGGTTACCCACCCGCCATCCCCCTGTCATTCTACAGTTTATCTTTCCTTCTCTGTCTTCTACAACCTATGTGGTGTATTTGCTTGTAGATGAAGGTAAAGTTTATACTGATGCATGCATGTGTGTATATATATATATATATATATATATATATATATATATATATATATATATATATATAAAATATAGCTACATTTTTGGGGGCACCTGACATCGGGGCAAGAAAAACTAAAGGAAATGGCATCGGCTGCATGTTTTATACCCCTGATGACCTGACGTCATGGAAGAGAAGACAGCAACAGACGCAGGACCCAAGACTTTGGAATTCAGGCCGACTGAGGGCAACCTGCCAGCAAATTATCCAAATGTAATGACTGCAACAGTGAATACACTCGAACATCTACATTTATGGTAAGTGTACACAACTGTACTTTCCTCCACAGTGAAAGTACAATTGGCAGCCATTTCTAATTTTCATGTTGGTGAAGACAACATTGCCTTAGCCTCCTCTAGGTTGTGTAAGGCTTTTCTTAAATGTACTTTTCTGTTATGTCCACCTGTCAAGGATTCAGTGCCCCTTGGGACCTTACCTTTGTCCTACAGGCATTGGTGGCTCCTCCATTTGAACCTGCAGCTTCGGTGGATTTAAATTTTTTATCCTGGAAGACAGCTTTCCTAGTCACCATCACTACGGCTAGGAGGGTTTCTGAGCTTCAAGCTCTGTCTGCCGTGCCTCCTTATTTGGTCTTCCATAAGGATAGGGTCTCTCTCCGTACTAATCCTTCCTTCTTACCTAAAGTGGCATCTGAAGCAAACTTAAACCAGTCCATTAATCTACCTGTTTTTTTCCCTAACTTCCAAAATAAAGGTGAATACAAACTTCATTTGTTAGATGTTCATAGACAGCTTTGTTTTTATCTTCGTAGAACAAAATCTTTCCACAAGACTGACCAATTGTTTGTTTTCTTTTCCAAAGTATTTCTGGGTAAAGCTAGTTCTAAAGTTTCTTTGGCCAGATGGATCATTCTTTGCATTTCACATGCCTACAAAGCAAAAGGTTTATCTCCTCCTGGTATTGTTAAGGCTCACTCTACCAGGTCCATGGCAACTTTTGCTGCCTTTTGGTTTAGGGTTCCTTTGGACGACATTTGTGCAGCAGCGACCTGGGCCAATTCACATACCTTCATTTCCCACTACAAATTAGATCTGATTTCTAGGGGTAGAGCATCCTTTGGCTGTGCGGTGCTCAGGAATATCCTTCCGTAAGGGCCTCCTAGGATTGGAGTAGCTAGGGACTCTGTCCCACAGGTTGAAGATAAAATGAAGCTAACTACTTCAGATAAAGAAGTTATGTACTCACCATAACGTTCCATCTGAGTAGTTTATACTTCATTTTTCTGCAACATTCCCTCCCTCCGTCCCCTGGACCTTGTCCTGTCTTTTCAGGTTTGGTTCATTGGGCTGAGTTGCTTATGTATTTAGTTGCAGCAAACTCGATCTGAGGAAAGATGGGAGATAGTGCATTATGGGTAAGGGGAGGAACTCTGAACTTGGAGCAGATGCTAGAAAAAAAGTTGCCAGCTCGGATCCGATACTGATCCATATACCCAAAACCACAGGTTACAGAAAAATGAAGTATAATTACTCAGATGGAACGTTCTAGTGAGTACATCGCTTCTTTTTTTTTTGTTGTTTAATTGCTCCCCATTAGGGGGGCACCTGACATGTGGGGCAAGAAAAACTGATGTAATGGCATCGGCTGCATGTTTTATACCCCTGACAACCTGACGTCATGGAAGAAGGGACAGCAACTGACGCAGGACCCGAGACTTTGTTAATCAGGCCGACTGAGGGCAACCTGCAGTCAGATTGCCCAAATGTGATGACTGCAACAGTGAATACACTCGAACTTCTACATTTATGGTAAGTGTACACAACTGTACTTTCTTAGGTTCATGCGATATTCAAGACTAATCAGTCAGTGACCATGTGTGCCTTGTCAAATATCCACTCTCAGGCTTTGCCTTTTTTTTTTTTTTGAGGAGGGTTAAGCCTGTTAATCCCACTGTAAATTTGGTGGCACCCACACAGTCCCCCAGTTTACTACTAAAGGAAGACAGTGAGTTGCATAGCGTGAACTGCAAGGAAGTCTATTCCAGAGCAGCAGGAGATGTTGATTCATTTACATACTGATGTATGTTAAGATTTCTGGTTGTAGACTTAGCTGCATAATTTGATTTGTAGAGGAAATGCAGGTCAAGGATAACAGGATCTCTAGCAGCATGGTAGACAAGGCACACCTCACCCCTCTGGAGTCTGTAAGGCACAGAATACAGGGACAAGGCTTCGACCTGTCTTGGAAATTAACATTTTTAATACTAGTGATCATTTTTGTTGGGAACCTCTGGGGCTTTTTGAGTTTTGTAATATGTCTAGTGAGGCACAGACCAAAGGGAACATTTTATTCAATAATGAGGTTTCACTAACATTGAATATAGGGGAATGATCACTTCTTGGACATAGGTGAGATGCCCTTAGAAATTAAAAAGCCCCCCCGAGTATAAAATCTAAAAAGATCAAAATTTTTGAAAAAAAAAAACAAAAAATGATTTTATGTAGAAGGACAATTCTCCTGCAAATTATATATACCAACAATGGGGTCACACAACAGTGGGGAAAGGGCAATCCCCACTGCAAAGTAATCTCAAACATACACAGATCTGTAAAGCAAGCAGCACTAATGCATGGAACATTTAATATTCTGAACGATCAACATAGGTGACCTCAACTGCACGTACACACACGCACATGCACGCGTGTGCACGCACACACAAGGATTTCTTGGTATAGTAACTGCATGGCAGGAACTGTGTGGGTGCTCAGGTCTGTAACAACTGTTTCTCTTGACAATGGGTTGTTGTCAGTTCTGTAAGCTGCATTGATTTATTGTCATACAATGGGAACAATATGACATTTGTTGTCATTCAGTTTTACCCCTTTTTCCCTACACCATGTCATTATTATTGTTGGATCTTTCTGAAGAGTATAAACATTGTCCCCATTTTAGAAGGGGCATCTGCTAACACTAGCAGTGTGTGTACTACCTTTCAGCCATTTGACTGTCCATCTTACCACACAGGGATCATAGTTGTTTTATAGTTCCATCATCTAACATTGGATCAAATGGCCTGGCTAGCTCAAAATAACAGAATAGACTATGCAACCACAATTTTGGTGACCTTCTGAAAGAATTTGACAAGATTTTACAGGAATGCTCAACCAGTCATAAGCCAAATTGTGGGTCAAGTCTAATGAAATTTTTTATGTCATAATTAGTAAGATTAATAATAATGTGGTCCATGGCTTTTGAGATTACACTCTGCTACAGTTTTGCAGGTTACAAAGATGTTCCCTGGCTGCTTCACTCCATATGGGGTACTAGCTACATCTGTATTTGCAGGACTGATCTTACCTTCACCCATGCATCCAGCATGGCTTTTCTTAAGAAGCTTTAAAACTGTTTTTTTCTATTTTTATGACCCAACATGTTGAACTTCAATTACAGCAGCATGGACTAACGGACACATGCTTCTGCTACTCTCCTGTTGTCCAGGAATGTTGTAAGAGTGGGATTTGGAGCTGGTCTGTACTCTTTGGAGTGAATGCAATACTTAAGAGTAACAGATGAAGTTAACAGGTGAACAGCAGAGGCATCTGTGTGTTAGTCCATGCTGCTGTTATTGAATGATTCCAGGAAGCTGGGTCTTAAAACTAAAAGGCAGCAGGTTGAAACCTCATAAGGAAAGCGAAAGCTATGATGGGTGCATGGGTGGAGAAGACAAGACCAGTCCTGCAAGTACTGCTGTAGCCACTGACCTATAGGGAAACGAGCAGGTGAGGAACACCTTCGTAACCTGCCAAAGGTTAGCTGAGTGCCACTACTTAAGGAGCAAAAGCTCCTGAAATCAAGGCCATTCTTGTATTTCATAGATTTACAGGTAACAGTGAAGTGAGACCTGCAGGAGAATTGTGGGTTTCTAGTATATCAGAGGTGTTTACATGACTGCATGCTGCAAAGAACAAACTTTATAGTTACTGATCTTGCAAGTGATAAACCAGATACTTTCTGTAGGTATAATGATGTACAATTTGTATGTAATTGACATTAGATGCTTATGTATTGCAATGAAAACTCCCTGCATCTTGGAATGTTCCTCATCTGCACAGACTGTGCCGATGTACATTGCGGCAGACTTACTGGAATCGTAAATTTAATGGCCTGCATTTGTAGCTCAAGAGCAAGGAACAGTGGCGTGCCGAGTGTTGTGCTGCAGTGAAATTTCTCTCATCTGAGACACTAGAGGTGTCATCAGCATTGCTGTATGTACTCCGCAGGGAAAATGAGTACGTCATAGCTCTGCTGTAAATGATTCAGAGATGGCACTGGACCAGAATAGACAGAAAAGAAGTGTACAATCTGCATCCACATTTTCAGTAGTGTAAAACATTTGCTGCAGACCTGTTAAATGCCTTCTCCCTGCACTTGTAGATATGTCTGCTAAACACAAAAAGGCCTTTTAACACTGTATTCAAATAGTTAAAATATAGGACTTCATGAAGTGATTTTTTGAAACTATTTTTTGTACTCCAGTGCAAACTTGCTTCCTCAGGCTTTGTAATAAAAGCCTTATATGTTCTGCTTCCAGCTGATGTTGGATGTGTGAGGAAAATACTAAGCATTGTTCATATTTATAGTATTGCTATACTTCGTAGCCTGTTTAGTGCATCATTGAGTTTCGCAATTGGTCATGTGACATGTTGAGTGTAAATAGTTTTTAATGTTTGCAAGTTTGCTAAATGGTGTCCCTCCTTTCTTCCCTCTGCCACTGTTACAAGCACTTTACAGAATATACTGATGACATTACAGAACTTTTTCAAAAATAGTTTCTAATCAGTGATTTGTAATGTTTCTGAAAGTAAAATTAAATGTAGATATTTTAAGTGCATCACTTTATTTGCAAAATTGCTTGTCAGGTTTTCATTATATTTTCTAGATAATTAAATACACAAGTTAGTCATTTTATCGTTATTCAGAAGAATGGAGTAAAAGAGCTTCTACAGTTGTCTTGAACTGCCTCAAGTCTAACTATGTTTTTCATCTGTAAATATGTTGTAAGTAATTGCTATGTTAAATTGTTAATCGCTATGTAATCCAATGTAACTACTGTCTGTTTATTTTAACTGTGGAGCTTTTCTCCTCCGCCTCCGCTAAAAATGGACCTAGGTCCAGTCTGACACTCCCGGTCAACAAATGTAAATAAATAAATAAATAAATAGGATTTGCTTCACTGCTGCATAAAAATAGAATTCCAAAGAAACATATTCAACAGTAATAGTTTTTATCCAAATCCAGAGACGCGTAAAATTGTTTTGAATTTCTTTGGTTGGTGTTTGAATTAAACTCTGGGATTATGTCAGTTACCTCAGCAACCCCTTTGTTTTTGCTTTAGAAATGATGAAATCCCACTTTTTTCTGATAATGTTCATATTGTTTTCTGGATCAAAAATAATGGTAGCTTCTGTTTCAACAAAATATCTCTAGACTGCAGAATTGTTATTCATTCTTCAAATTTTTGTAGAAGATATAACCAGAAAATAGCAATAACAAGTTCAGTAAATTATCTGAAGTATATTTTTAGTCCTTTTGCATCTGACTAAACTTCACTGGAGGGCATATTTGAGTTAGTAATACTATATGAAGCTGCAATAATGATTGGAAGGCATTTTGCAGTAGGCCAAATGGTTGTAGTACATGAACTCCATCTGGTACATGCTGTTTAGGGAGCAACCAGTTTCTTGTTTTGAAATGACCCATCTTTCTGGAATTAGTAAATCCAGTTAATTGTTTTATTTTGCATTTATTACTTTATTTGCTCATACTAACATTCCTAAGTACAAACACATTTTGCCCTGTATGTGTGAGAAGTGCTATACCAAGACAGAGAGGAGCACCTATCTTATCTGTAAAACTAGTGAGGTAAAAGTGGACCTTGTCCTCAAGGCTATACAGTTGTGTTTTTTTTTTGTTTTGTTTTTTTTTATGGCAGTCAATGGGGTGGTGACATGCCTTATAGCAGCAAGTGTAAATGTATGCTTGTTGCACCAGTTTCAGCAATTGTACATAAGAGGTGATTGCCAGAAGTGGCTGCCTGTGTGTTTCTGTGTATGGGGGCAGGGTGTATATAAAAACAAAGGGCAATTACTTGATTCATTTAAAACAGTCATCGATAGGATTCATTTCGGTATGCATGAACACTGGAGTAAATTGCTGTGCTCAGTGTTTCTTTCACTTTGCTCACAGATGTCGGAGTTGTACATAGAAAGTGAATATATTTTGGGCATAGGAGGTGAGGAGACACGCTGCACATAAAAGCACAGTCATTAACATGTTCACTGTTGTATAAAATGCTATATGAATTTTTTTGGGGTCAGTGTATTTGTCTAAACAGCAAGGAAACTGAAATATGGCACTGTGACTGATTGTTGGACAACAGGAGGGTATCATTTTTGGAGGTAGGTAATGTATGAATAAAATGCAGTTGCTCTATCACCTTTGAATAATAATTTTTTTAACCTGTGAATAATTATTGATATGGTTTGTGGGCAGGGGCTGTATCTGTCAAAGAACAGCATGGTCAAATATGCAATGCCTTCATACCGCTGAACTTGGAAACATCAAATATCTGGACAAAGGCCCACGAAAAATAAGTACAAATCTGTATACTGATTAACATAAAATGTGCATACATAGTTATGCAGCCCTGCCCACTCCACTAGAATTGTGGGATAGCATCTTTCAAATGCAAACTAAAGAACAGACAACCAAAAATATGGTTGCAGACCCTGTAGAAAATGGTAGTTTGTCCAGATTTATTGCACAGAGATTGAGACTATGATGGAGACAGATGATTCTATTTTTTTTTTTTAAAAGAAACACAGATACACACAACACTTTGTGACAGAAACATCTAATCGAAGGATGCAGCTTCAAAGTTATTAACATGTACTTAAAACCCTAATTTCAAATACAAGTAAATCCTACAGATATCCAAATGCCTACCTCTAATAAATAAAACATAATCTTCCTATAACCTTGCTGGCTAGGCTTACGTAGGCCCTTGGGTCGATAGTCTAGTACCTACCTATGAACATGCATAGATTCTCTGGACTAATTATCCACTAACCTTCTTAACCCCTATTAAAAACTAATTTACGCACCATGGTATACCCAAAAGCCACCAATTTTAAGAGGGACTGAGTCAAAATCAGGGATGTGATGTCCCTAAAAATCAGGGCCAGTTGAGAAGTATGTTACAGATATACTTGTTTTGAAATGGTTGTTGATGCTTATAAAACCTGTTATTCTACTGAGTATGATTTTCAGGCCATTCACTATTCCCCCCACCCAGTTATGTTTAGCTTTGCCCAGAATTCTTGAGCAAAAAAAGATAAGTGACATGTTTGGGACTGGTGCTATATACTCAAAAGCATTGTCATAAAGGGTGCAGGGAAGCTTTAAGGAGCAGCTTTGATCACAGCAACCACAATAGCACAAATTACATTATTCTTTTAACTTACAAAAAGACATGTAGTGTTGCTTATTCCGGATCCTACTAGGAAGTTTTGTAACCTGGCATTTCTAAATGGTAGTTCTGGCCCACGCTCTCCCTAACCACAACCACCACTAGAAGTTATTGGGCAGCAGTTCAAACAGTAAGAAGAAAAAACTTAAATGGAATTCCTTTCAGCAGGATGAAACGATGTCAGATGAACATAACTACATTTCATAAAGTTCTGTAGGCCAAAAGCCATCTGGTATTGGTTCTGACTCTGAGCTGCTTGCCTGCTTCCTGTGGTTAAAAAGTTGTACATTTGGGTTGATGACTTTCACTTGCTTACAGTGTGACTGAAGATTAGATAGCATACCTCTTAAAATCCCTGATTTTACACAATGCCCATGATACTCTTGTCCAGTCCCTGCTAAAATACCTGATATTCTAGTATCACCAAGAATTATATTCAGTAATGCAGGCATTAAAAACTAGATTATAACCCAACAGTGCTTACAGTGGGTCATTCCCGGGAAGAAGATACATACGATAAGTTATAACCGGACAGTGCTTACAGGTCATCCCTGAAAAAAGACATACAAAATAAATTTAGACAAACAGCAAAATCAGTAAACATCCTAACTAACTCATTAAAAGTTTGCTTGGAATGTCTGAATAATATCTTAACAACCCAGAGAAAGAGAATATGGCAACAACCACTTGTTTAACTCATTCCGTATTAAGGTCTAATATCAAGACTGTGATATTTACACAAAGCGCACCCTCATAGAGAAATCAAGTCGAAGGCAATGACCACCACAACCGCACTCTATTAATATTAGCAGACTCCAACTACATCTCTTATTGGCTGCACAGGTTTAAGCAGTACAGGCGCCACTAAAACACAAACTCCAAATTAAAATAACTCAGTGTCAGTTTACTTACTGCACCTGATGCAGAACATGTCAGCATTAATTTCTCCAAATTTCTCAAATCCAGACGGACGGTGTCCCGGGCTGCGTCCTACATGAACTCCAAGAAGAGCTAAACCCAAACCTAAAACTACTGTTCAATCTCAGCCTTACTACAGGATATGTACCCAAAGAGTGGTGTACAGCAACAGTGGTCCCTCTCCACAAAGGTGGTGCCTCAACGGATCCTGGAAACTATTGCCCCATAAGTCTCACTAGCTTGGTCTGCAAAGCTATGGAAAGGATCATCATGGACCTTATAAATAAAGATATTGGGGACCTACAGACACTGGATCCTACCCAGTTCGGCTTTGTTAAGGGCAGATCCTGCCTCTTAAACCTGGTCAATTTCTTTGAAACAGTCACCAAGGCCATTGACAAGGGAAGGTGGTCCACACAGCCTACCTGGACCTCGCAAAGCCTTCGATACAATACCCCACTCGGGCATTATAGATAAGCTCACCAGCTTAAATATAAACCCCTATGTCACTAGATGGGTTGCAAACTGGCTCAAGGACAGAACCCACATGGTTAGAATAGCTGGAGCCATGTCAGACTCCAAACCAGTTACAAGTGGCGTCCCACAAGGCTCAGTCTTGGGACCTCTCTTGTTCGGTATATATTTCTCGGAGGTACAGGCCAACATGGAAGGACTGTGGCTGACCAAGTTCGCAGATGACTGCAAACTGGGCACCATAATAGACTCTCCAGCTGACACAAGCATCCTCCAAAAGGGCCTCATAGAAACAGACAACTGGTGCCAGAGCCATGGCCTCAAGCTAAACGCCAAAAGTGTATAGTCATCCCTTTGGCAAAACAAAGTGCCCACAAATTACCACATAGGTGGTAATCCATTAAGTACAGAAGAAGTAATTAGGGACCTGGGGACCCAAGTTGATAGCAATCTCTCATTTGACAACCACGTGGCCAAAGTGGTTAGAAAAACATTTTATATAGCCCACCTAATCATGAAGGGATTCACATCTAGATCAGGGGAGGTCATCGTGCCTCTTTACTCATCCCTCATCAGGCCCATAATTGAGTACAATGCCCCTTTTGGGATGTACCTTACCAGACACCTGCAGCAACTGGAAAGACCCCAAAAGTACCTCACCAAGAGGATCAAGGGGCTCAAACAGATGCCGTATGCTGCCCGGTTAAAGAAACTCCAGTACCACCTGCTCAGAGGCGATCTGTGCCTGACTTATAAAGCCATGTCCAACCCGGAATTAATGGACATGCTGCACCTCAGAAAATCCAAATCCCATCGAGCTACGCGCTCGAGGGACTTAAACCTCAGCACTGAAATAAATAGGACATGCTGGAGGGACAGATTCATAACCCAGAGGCTCCCTTCACTCTGGAATAAAATCCCAGTCCAGGTTAGGCAGAGTCCCTCATTGACTCTCTTCAAGAGGAATCTTGATGAGTGGATGGGAGATCGTAGGTTTACCCCGGGTATCACTTCTGTGTCACTGTTAGACAGAAGCGCAGTATTCTAACCTCGAAAAAGGGCATAGCAAAATTAATTTAAAATGGGTGGCGAAAGCCATACACACTCTGGCTAGGCTTATAAATGCCCTAGGACAGATAGCCTAGTATGAACCTATGAACCTATGTGTGCATCTGTTTATTGCTGTAGGAAACAGTACGCTGTTAAAATCGAGTCATAGCCAAAATTATGCCCTATATAATTGCCTTTCCTCACAGAAAAGTCCCGAAATGCAAGTACACCTCTCAAAAATTTGGCTTGTCAACTGGCAAGGCATAAAGTCACAATAAAAAAGTTAAAATTCTTAAGCACGCACGTTTCGCTTTGTACTACACTGCAAACACTACTACTTATTAAACAAACACAGAGCCCGCTAAAAGTACATCAGATGAGGTAAGGCGCTTACCATGATTGGCAATGTCAGGTGACTGATTTGGGAGCGACCATTTGCCATTTCTTGTCCCTAATAAAATACTTTGGGAGGGAAGAGAAAGTTTGTTTGAGATTTCTTAAAAAAGGCATCTAAGACGTACATTCAGTGATTTAATGTTTTACAACAAATTATAAGCTGGTTTGCAGACTAATGCAGTATTTTAATAAAAATATATTTTATTAAAAAGTTTGAAAGTTTATTTTTTCTTTTTTATAAGGTCTTCGAATGGTGTCATCATTTCACCGCAGTCACAATAAGAACAATACCAAGTCTCTGTAAAAGTGAATAAGGTATAAAGTCACTTCACCTCACAACTCCCGCCTTTTTTTTTTTTTTTCCTTCTTTCTTTTCTTTCCCAAAGCCCTTGATATAGAAATTGCAGTATGACTGTCTTGATAAATCTGTTTTAAGGCATACTGACACTGTAATTATTTTATTAATTTTTTTCCATAAACCATATGGTATGTGAAGACCCGCAAAATTCATTAGTTGCCTTATTAGTGATGTAGTTGGCTCTTGACAGAATGTTCTCTTTGGTTGGCTGATGTAGTGCCGCAAGTCACTGTAGGTGGCTGTGGCTGTAAGCAACTTTTTTTTTCTTTTTATGTTGTCTGACTCCTGATTTGGGAGTGACGATTTGCGGTTTCTCGTCCTTAATAAAATACTGTGAGAGGGAAGAAATTATGTTTGTGAGTTCTTAAAATAGGCGTCTAAGGTGTGCAGACAGTGATTTAATGCTTTACAACAAAGCAAACTCATTGTAGGTGGGCTGTGGCTGTAAGCAACTTTTTTTTTCTTTTTATATTGTCCGAGTCTGCAATGAGTCTGACAGGCAGTCAGGCACTGGAACAGAATCGGGATTTGAAGGGGGCCACTCGGGAATTTGTGGCACCCCATTATTTTGCCCTCAAAACCGGTAAATTCCGAGGAATTCTTTACGGTTGAGAGGTATGAATGCCTTCACAATCTATAGTGTACCCTCTCAATAGGGACATATTCCATTGGGACAGTATGTGTGTATTTTTATTCAAATATCTTATCAGAAGTCTCTGAATGTTTTATTGTGAACTGTCTTTGAGGATCTGACATATGGTTTCGTATGTAGTTATTTATTTATTTGATATATGTTGACTGGGTTAGTCCGACTGGGCAGATGCACTTTTTCAGCAGAGGCCTAAGGAGAAAAGCACCAGCTGTATAAAAAAAAAGGATGCATACATGATATAATATGACAAAAGAAATTAACAATAATTACATACATTTACATACAAGAATTTAAAAAAAAGTACATTCTGGATAATCTGTAACATTTCTTTAGTGCAGAAAATTTGTAGTATAACATATTTTTTGGAGTAAGAGCAGGATTTAAATAAAGGTAGATAGCAGATGGCGAGGAATGAGTATGGAGTGAAAATTTAGTAGAGAGTGAAAAAAATTAGGGGAAGGAGATATTAGTTGTAACAGAGAGGTAGGTAGTTTAACTCTGGTCAAGGCAAGAGCAGGTCCATGAGTTTAGTAGGTAGTCTTTTTAAAGTTTTCTGAAGGAGTTAGTGTTAGAAATAGTTCTTAAACACAGGGGCAGAATTAAGAGGTTGTCAGTAAACATGAAACATTTGCTATACTGTCTCAGAATGTCCATTTCCAGAAGGCTGGCTACAGAGACAGTAGGAAAGTGCACATCCATGGCTGTGGATTTAGTTTTTTGTGAACTACAAGGTGTGGTACAATTGGGACTAAATTTGGTGCTGTTTGGCTAGGGAGGTGGGGAACAGGTCTAGGACTGATCTAAAACACTCTTGGGGTAATGCTTTGCAGCGGGCAAACTAGCTGCTGTACACTTGGCTAGATACTTGAGAAAATAGCAGAGAAGGGTTTACATGGAAAATTTCAACTGTAGGAGTCTATGTCTATACAGGGCACTGCAGGAGATGAGCTAGGAAGGAATCCAGTCAGTAAACAATAACAATGCAGTATAAATGTACACATAAGGCTCATATCCTGCAGCAATTCACAACTCTCTCACTATTGTAAGAGACAATAAAATTAAGCCCCCCCCCCGACCAAATAAATTACAAACAGTAAATATGCAGTAGAAATGAAGTAAAAGAAGCTCTGATCCAGCAGGAATGTCCATTTATTCCACCACTGCAAGGAATATTACAAGACTAAGATCCCAGACCAGGTTAATAATAAGAACAGCTGTCTTTTGTTTAAAGCAAGGAAAAATGCAGAATAATGATAATTCACATTTTTATTAAATCCATTTTAAGAGGGCTTTTGTTACGGTCTGGCACAATGCTTATGTACATCTGGTGGCCGTTTGACCTCTGGGCAAATGGTTGGATAAAACTTATGCCGTGTGTGTGTGTGTGTGTGTGTGTGTGTGTGTGTGTGTGTGTGTGTGTGTGTGTGTGCACACATGTATACTAAGCTCTTATTATATCAGAAGTAAAAAGTCTATGTATTTCACTAGCAGCAAATATTTATTTTTTCCAGTTGTAATATGTTGGAGCTACAGTGACATGCTTTCAGGTATCTAAAGCTAGAGAGCCAAATTCATACGTATGCTACACTGGAAGCTCTGAGGTTAGAATTGTAGTCTTAAGTGTTTCTTGTAGCTGAATATTTGGTTATTGTCTGAAATGTTTGTAAGGAAATGGCAAAGGGGAGAGAGATAATCATCTTGTAAAGACAGACCCTAGTGGCTTTAGTTCATGTGCAAAAATATATCAAATAGGCTGACTCCAAACACAGGCAAACCGAGCAGCAGCAAAATGTGCATAGTTCCAAAGAGGCAGCAAAAGAACAAGTAATCCAAAATCCAAACCCAGAAATGGAAACTGTATGGAAAAACTTTTAATATAAAAAAATAAGTAAAAACAAATGAGTGCTTTCGCATATAGCTTCTTTAGCTCTCTAGTAAAACACACAACACACTTAAATGTTTAAATAGTATGACATAAGCAGGCCTAGATCAACCTTCTTCTTCTTTTGGCTTTTTCCGGTTAGGGGTTGCCACAGCGGAACTCCGGTCTGCTAATGATTGGCAGTTGATTTTTACAGTGCAGAGGTGCCAGCCCGACGTCCAACCTTCAACGAAGGCACGCCCATTCACGTATGTCTTTTGAATTCCTCTCAACCACAGGGAGGACATGCAGACTCCACACAGAAGGTGCTCCAGACGAGAATCGAACGGGAGAACCTCTTGCTGTGAGGCGACAACACTACTGCTGCACCACAGCGGCTTCTAACAAATAAGAAAAAGTTGTTCTTGTGTCTTTCGGCTTTTCCCGGTTAGGGGTCGCCACAGCGGAACTCCGGTCCGCTAATGATTGGCAGTAGATTTTTACGTGCCGAGTTGCCAGCCCTGACGCACAACCTTCAACAAAGGTGCGCCCATTCACGCATGTCTCCACACAGAAGACACTTTAGCTGAGAATCGAACAGGACGACGTCTTACTGTGAGGTGACAACGCTACCGCAGCACCACCACCGCAACAAATAAGAAAAAGTAATGTTGTTTAATTATTAAAATGAAATACAGCCTAAGCAAGGTAAAATAAATACATAATAAGACTATTTATAAATATTTTATGATTTACCCACATCAGACTACACATTCCTGGACACAACTGAAATGTTCCCAAACTACATGTACAATTAAATGTAGCTGCTTGATTGCTTGCTTGATCAAAAAGTATTACTCGGTTTAACATGCTGACTCCACAAGCTGTCTGTACTGTAAAAGTTACATTTTATATGTTACTTGAAATTGGCAGCCTCTAGAGCACAGGAAAAGATACATATTACTTTTTGCAACCGGTTATCTTTGCAGTTACCTCACACTCTGTACAAACTCACTTGGCAACTGACAGCTGTTCATTTAAAGTATCAGTTTAAAGATTAAATGTACCCTTGAAATGCTATTGACATTTAGACAAAATATAATCTGAACTGAAAAAATGAATGAGTTGAAAGAAGTGAAGTAATCCATACATTTCAGACAGTTCTTGACACTACAGTATAAGTAGAAATGTATACAAACAAGGAAAAATTTAAATGTTTTAGTCTTCCAGTTAAAATAGCTTACTGTCAACATTTTGCTGTATCAGAAAGATTAAAAGAGCTAGGAAAATACTATTATTTGTCTTTATAATGTTTATTAGACAGATGTTAGACTCTGCTTTGTTTAATGAATTATGACTCATGTTTATGAGGAAGAGTGCACTCAATTAGATGTTATTACAATAGTTATTAGACTGATGGTGGACACTGTTATGCTTAATGGGTTACGGGACATGTTAGCAATTAACTCTGAAATGTTTTGTTTATATGCATACTGCCAGTTGAACTATTTCCTTTAGTATTAACAAAATATATAAAAGGAGGGAAAAATGTACTGTTGCTTGTGTGAAGTGAAGCCTTTTTTTACATTCTATTAGCCTCGTGAAATATTTCAGTTTTTTTAACACTCATTGATATGAAACCACTATATTTGCGTTGTCATGGCAACAGAAAACAACTGCAGCAGTTTCTATGGGCTTTGTGAATCTGCAAAGTGCATTTAGACTCGCAGATATCAAATAACAAAAAAGTAATGTTGTTTAGGTGTTAAATTGAATTATAGCCTAAGGAAGGGTAAATTAGATAACTTAATAGGACAACTTGTAAATACTTTATAAATTACCCACATTGGATTACACATTCCTGGAAACTTAACTGAAATGTCCCCAGACTACCTGTGAACTTAAATGAAACTGCCTGATTAGTAAGCATAACTTCGTTTAACAACCCAAATCCATAAGCTATCTGCTCTATAAATGCTACATTATACATGTCACTTGCAAATGACAGTCTCTAAAGCACACAAAAAGATACATATTACTTTTTGCAGCATGTTATATTTGCACTAACCGTACACGCTATACTAATTCATTAGACAACTGATAAGTTATTCATTTGAAATATCAGTCTAAATATTAATTGTGCCCTTGAAATATTGTTGCCGTTTTAACAAAATATAATCTGAACTGAAAAAGGAATAATTTGAAGAAGGGAAGTATTGTACAGACTTCAAAGACCGCTATTGACACTACAGTATAAGTAGAAATGTATACTTGCAAGGAAAAAATTAAATGCTTTATTCTTCTAGTTAAAATAGTTTATTGTTAACATTTTGCTTTATCAGAAAATGTAAAGAAATTATTTTTAATTTGTTTTTATAATGTGTACTAGAGTGCTGGTTAGTCATGGATTTGTTTAATGGATTGGGAGTCATGTCCATGATGGACTACTGAATGTTATTTCTGTTTATCTATGTTTGCTGAATTACCTTTATTAATACTGATTTAAAACAAAAAAATGGGGACACTTCTGTTTTTGGTTAAAGGAGAAGAGGCTTAAGAGTATTCTAACTGCCCCAAGAACTCTCTGAGATGCTCTAAACACTATTTGATTAATACTTACCTAAGGCAAGTCTTGATTAACATATGGGTACCTGCACATTCATCTTAGACCTGATATGATTACTCATTCTGGAAGCAGGAGATGTCCTATGCAGGGTGGGAATTGCCAGGGTGATCATAGTTCATTGTTAGACTCTGCTTTGTAAATCTATAGATATGTAAAAGCACTGGACACTGGAATGTAAGGTGCCTCTGCTCAGTCAGGATACCACTGTTAAGCCATGTCTTTTCATACGTTTAATTTGAATTTGGGGAGTTGAAGAAGGGAAAAGTAAAGGAGGGCAGTACATCTACAGTAAATTTATACCTCATTGGTAATCACCCATTGTCTCCTACAGTGTCCTTTTAGTCAAACTATTCTAGTAATAATCCATTTGTTGTTGGCTTATCTAGTGTATGCTCCTCTGTTGTGTTTAATTTATCCGAAATGACATATCTGACATGTTTGGGATCTCTTAAGGGTAACTATATATTGGATATTTTCTAAGTCAACAAAATAATTGTTTACACTACGAACATTCCATCATGATGTATAAAATAATATAGAATAACAATAGAATAATATAGAATTCCATATCTCTTTTAAGAAAATTCTCCATATAATAATTTAACATATGGAGCTCAGTTGATATTGTTGGTTAAAGGTATGAGTGATACTCCAATAGATCTAATTTTATCTATTGAATTAGGAATGACTTTCATTCCACATTTAATGGGAAATTCATATTTACTTGTACTTGATACTTTAGAATTAATGTTTTATAAAAGTACTTTTTTAAAGCCTGACCAGAATTTTACCCTACTTATATTTAAAAAAGAAAGAACATTATATAGCACTCCCATGTTTACACACATAAAATAACATTCATTGTTATCAGAGAATATGGTATAACTACTAGAATCAAAATAATAAAAAAAAGAAACAAAATGCTTCTTCCAACAATAACTTGAAATGGATTTAACATTCCTATCCTTAAATGCTAATGGCTTAAATAATGCAAGTAAAAGATCAAACTTACTAAAATATTTAAATCTAAATAAGGCACAAGTAGTATTTCTCCAGGAAACGCATTTTAAGATTAATGATAGCTTTATTTGGAACCGTAAGGACTACACAGTCTTAGCTCGATCCTCCTATCGAACAAAGACAAAAGGAGCATCAATTCTCTGAAAGAAAAACATAATCACCCCAAAAGTTATTTATAAATATGAAGACATAGAAGGTCTACTAGCATTTGTTATAGTTAAATTTAATAACAGGATATGGACTTTAGCCAATCTATATTGGTTCCCAGGAATTGGAGCAGGAACGGTTAAAAAACACCTAGATTTTATTTCCAAGAATTATAAAGGAAATCTTATACTGGGAGGAGATTTTAATTGTACCTTAGAAGCTTCTGAAACCACCAAGATGTCTTTTCGCATAGCAACTATTTCAAAATCATTAAAAAGATGGATTGATTCATTTCATTTTATAGACACTTTTAAAGTAAAAGATGATAAATCTTTATTATTTTCCCATAAAGACCATAGATTTGGAATACAAACCAGAATAGACAAGTTATTTGTAGTTCAAGATTTACAAACAAAAATCCTCAACTTCTCAATAGTTCCATGCCCCTTCTCAGATCATGACTCACTAATAATGAAACACCAAATTGAGTTCAAACCATTAATCATTTCAACTAGAACGCCATCATATATCATGAAAATTAAAGAATTCAGACCCTGGATGGTATCAGAAGTACAAGTATTTCTTGAAATTAATAATACAACAGAAATCAGTAGAGTCATGGTATGGGACTCATTAAAAGTGTATTTATTTGGTAAGACCCTTAGCTGGTACATAAACAAAGTTAGAGAGTGGGAATTTGAATCATTAGACTTGCAAACCAGACTCTTGACAGCAAAATAAAAAAAAAATCAGAATTGTCCAGCAGTCAAAAAGGAAATAGAGGAATTAAATAAAAAATATAATGAAATTCTCACACACAAAACTTGTCTAGCCTTGGAAAAATTAAAAGTAAGCTCATTAGCCACCTCCTCCAGATATCTACATAACTTATCTACAAGAATTAAAATACAATCCAAAGCAAATAACATTAGCAGTATATATCATAAAAAGAAAGGGAAAAAGTATCAGATATAGCAGACATCCTTGAAGCATTTCGGTTCCATTATATGGAACATTTCAAAAAAGAAGATTTAGATACCAGCCAAATAAACTTAGATACAAACCTAATCAATATAAAAAATTCCAGAAAACGTAAAACTAGACCTACAAAAACCTATATCCTACAAAGAAATCGTTGACAAGATAAAAGAAAGTAAATCTAACAAAGCTCCAGGGATAGATGGTATAATTATGGAAATTTACATACTCTTCCCTTCAACACTAATCTCCCTTTTTCATAAAACTTTGCTAGAAGTCCAGTCAGAAGCAAAAATACCACCCTCATGAAAATATTCTCTCATAACACCAATTCTGAACCATAATAAACCATCGGATCTCTGCACCTCATACAGACATATATCATTACTGAATAATGACTACAAAATATGTCAATCCTAGCTATCAGAATGAAAATCTCACTTTCAAAGACAATTAATAATGATCAAACTGGATTTATATATAACAGGTACACACAGGCCTAGATCAATCTAATCGATAGAAATGCTGCAATGTAAGTGAATGGAGTGCATTCTATCTAAGAAAATCCAAAGCACTTGAAAAGCAATGTACACAAAAGGCATCTAAACATATAGGATAAAAAATAAACTGTTAGTTATACTTTCTGCAATCTACAAGACTTTAAAATAGGTTTAATAGAAACATGTTCATTCAGGCTAGGTTCACAATCTGACCTGAAGTTAAGAATCCATTTCAACTCTGCTTTCTCTGTTTTATTAATAACTTCACCTAATCGCTCAGTGGGAACAATTGAATCAATAGCCATAAACATAAACTTGTGGACAGCACTTGCTTGTATAACATGCTTAGCTAGTGCATTAGTCTCATTAGACCTCCTAATGCAGTATAGGTGGTCTCTGATTCTGTCACGAAGATATCTATTCATCTTCCCTATGTAAAATGCAGCACATATAGTGCAGTGAGCCAGATAAAATTACAGGTGTTACAATTTGCTGTGACTTTAAATTTAAACAGTAGTCCTGAGTGAGGATGTAAAAAGCTGTTAGAGCCATCAATAAAAAGGCAGAAATTACATCTCCCACAGGGATATGTACCAACGGATAGGTGTTCCTTGTTAAAAGTGAGGACTCTCATTTACCTGCCATGTCATATCTGAGTCAATCATAAGAATATTCCAATTTCTATGAAAAATGTTCACAATATCTTTGTTTTAGGTGACTGTCAGACCTATTCGAACAGGGTCTGAGTCGGTGCACATAACCCCCTCCTTTTTTCTCATAGGTGACCCATAATAAGATTTCCTACATGCAGATCTAAACATCATTCCTTCCCTAGAGCCCTTTTCTATGTCTTTCTTAGTGTGCTGTCTTCTCCCCAAGATCACATTTGAACCCCATAACATCCTCTACAAACTCCGTCTCTACATTATTCATATGTGAAGTTTTCATCGTCTGTCCTCTAACAATATTTTTAAAAACGTGGTGAGGTTGCATGTTAGATCGATGAACAAAATGTGGTTTATAACACTCTTTCCTATGAAGTCTAGTAGAAAGGCTGTCAATACCATTTGTGGTAAGCCTTACATCCAAAAAATCCATTGTATCTGATGAATGTTTTATGGAGAATCTCAAAAAATGTGTTGTAGTATGTAAGAAATCTACAAACTCATTCAATTCAACTGATGTCCCTGACCATAAAATAAAGAGGTCATCAACAAACCAACTGTAAAAGAGAACATGCTCTTTGTACCAAGCTGAATCGAAGAGGACACTCCTCTCTCATTGGGCCAGCACCATGTTGGCGTAGCTGTTGGCACAAGAAGTGCCTTTGGCCACACCCAACAAGCTGGAGATAGTAACTGGAGTCAAACACAAAAGCATTATTGTCCAGTACAGTCTCTAAGAATGATCATAAAAGATCAATCAGGTTACCATGGTAGGAGCTGCTGTCTCTCAAAAATTTGTTATTTTTGGTACTTTCTTTGCTTGCTGGCTCCATTTATTACCTGTGGAGTTCTTCTTGGATTTTACTTGGTTTGTTTGTTCCCCACACAGAAGCATGGCTGAGAGCTCAGATGCTGAAATTGAGTTGGATTTTAATCCCTCCAAGCCTTTAGCAAGAAGGAGATGTTGCCGTTTACAGTGACTCACACAGGTAACTGTGAATTCTTTGCTTACTGTATCATTTGAGCCCCACGAGAGTTAACAATGAGAATGATAGACTTTTAATGATAGATATGATCAAAGTTCTTGAGAATGATTTATATAAGATTACAAGGATGCAGCTGCAGAGACTTCATTAGAGTCATCAGAAGCCTGTCTATTGTTTCAGATTGTACCCAGGGGCTTGCGAATTCTTAAAATGCCCACTTATGGGGAACAATATTTGGATTTGCTTAGCAAGTGGCAGCAGATAAATTTAGACACTAGCTTTAGTTATATGAAGCTGCTTATTGCCTTTTTTTCTCCTATTCAGAATGAATTAGTTGCATCTATACATAAACACCAGGGTAATTTGTACAGCCGGTTTGCTGCTGAAGAAGTGGATCTGACATTCAGTGAAATTTTGGATAATATTTTCTCCTATGAGAAAAGGCTGACTATACAGTAAAGGAAGAAGAATGAGAGGGATATGTATAACTGCAGGAACAATTGTATTTTTCATGGCCCAAATCAGCAGCTGGTAGCACACAAGTGGTTAATGTCAATTCCTCGACCGAGGTTTGCACTGATAATGTCTGTGCTGATACTAAATTTGGTGATCAGTGCAATGTTGAAGGGATTGTTTCACCCTCTGCAGATTGAGGTCCTGTTTTTTATACACCACCAGAGACTGATGCAGCTTGTGCTGCACATACCAGCTCTGAACACCCCCATCCCCCCTCCAGTGGTGAGAAGAAAGAGACCTACTAAGAACATGGGCATGCAGGTTACTCCGATCCTCCCCCAGCTGATTCGGCAGGAAAAGTGGACAAATTCAGCTAGATCCAGAATTAGGGGAAGGATGAAAAGGAGACAACCAGATCATGGTTTGGAGGGAGGGGGCACATACAGACTGTGAAGCAGATGTGGACACAACAGAAACCTTGATAGTTTGGAATATTTCTAGTAAAGTACTGACTGATGTGGAGTTACAAGTGTAGCATAAGGAGATGCTGCCAGCCCAGCTATCTGTAATTGTAAATAGTTATATGCCATTTGTGAATGTCAAAGGATCACAGGAAGTTACTAGGCTATTGGCCTGCCATTTGTGAATGTCATAGGATCACAGGAAGTTACTAGGCTACTGGCCCTGAGGCCCTTATAAACCTAGCCGAGAGTTCAGTCCATGTTTAAACAAGTCAGCAGCCAGAGCCCCTGTCCAGCAGGGACACGGGTGGAATGCCAGGGGTGTATTTTCTGTTTACCATTCAGTTTTCCAGGTTGTGCTTGAAAAGGGATAATGGGGTACTCTGCTTGACATGTAGAGAGAGTCTGTTCACAGATGGGGAGTCTCTGGGACACAAGTCTGTCTCGCCAATAAGTCCTATTGATGCCACAGACCAGGTTGAGATTGCACGTGTGGGTTACTTGAGTGGAGCTTGACTTATGGCTATCCAGCAGTCCCATCAAAGCGGGGTTTCAGATTGCTTTGTATACCAGACAGAGGTCACCTCTGAGGAGTCTGCATGAAACAGAGTAGAGGGACAGGGCTTTTAGCCTATCTGTGTAGGGTAGATGTTTGAGGCCCTGGATTCTTCTGGTGAGGAACCTGTGTAGTCTGTCCAGCTGCTGCATGTGTTTTGTGAGGTACATTGTACTCAATGGGGATATTGTACTCAATAATTGGCCTTTATAAGGGAAGAATACAGATGTTATGACCTCATTGTCCTTGGATGAGATATTCTTACTTATGAGGCACACCATGTAGAAAGCTTTCCCTACAACAGAAGCAACATGGTGGTCAAAAGTCAGGTTACTGTCAACCTGGGTGCCCAAATCCCTCATGACCAACTGTGTGCTTAGGATGTTGTTATTAATGTGATAATCTGTGGGGACGTCACTCTCCCCAAAGGGGGTTATGATCCATTTTTTGGCATTCAGCTTGAGGCCATGTTTCTGGCACCTGACATTTGTTTGTGTGAGACCCTCTTTGGGGACGTCCACATCACGTGGAGAATTGATGACAATGCCCAACTTGCAGTCATCTGAAAACATGGTCAGCCATAGCCCACTGGGTTTGGCTTGCACCTCAGAGAAGTATATCCTGAATAACAGAGTTCCCAAGATCGATCCCTGGGGTACACTGCTTGTTACAGGTCTCCTGCTTGAGGTGGCTTCCCCTAGTTTGATTAGGTGTTTTCTATCAGTGAGCCAGTTTGCTACCCATCTGATTAACATATAGATTGATGCCTAGTTGAGAGAGTTTGTCTACTGTGCATGAGTGGAGAATAGTGTCAAAGGCATTGGCCAGGTCAAGATAGGCAGTGTGCATCATCTTCCCCTCGTTTATGGTTATGGTGGCTGTCTCAAAGAAGTCGACAAGACTTAACAGACATGACCTTCCATTCCTTGGCCTTGCAGATCAGGCTAGTTAGGCTGATGGGTCTATAATTTCCCAGATGGGTGGATGCTCCACCTTTGTGTAAAGGGATGACATTAGCTGTCCTCCACTTGGCTGGGACAAAGCTGGTACTCAGGCTTTGGTTGAATAGGGTGCCTAATGGTGTTGCAAGTTCATGCCTGAGTTTATGTAGGATGCAGCCTGAGATGTTATCGGGTCCCATGGAGGTTGTATTTTTTTGCCTTTGAGAGGGCAGTGATGACCTGTTCCCTAGAGATAAGGGGAGGGGGAGGGACTGGGGATGTCCTGATTTACTGATGGGGGACAGAGGTGTGAAGTTTTCACTGGATCTGTCAGCCAGTAGGTTGGCTATATCTATAGCATTTGTGTATGTGGTGTCCTTGACCACCAGTTCTGAACAGATATGGGTGCTTCCCTTGAGATTGCGGACATATGTGAAGAAGGCCTTATGATTGTCTCTAGTAAATGTGGCCAATTTGGACTCGAAGTTGACTTTAGAGGATTCACTAGTCCTCTTATTTGCCTGTTCAGGCTAAGGAGAGATTACTTCCAGTTGGGCACCTGCTCCTTCTTGGTTCTGGACAGCAATTTTTTCCTTTTGTTGTATACTTTATTTATTGCAAATGTCCACTGGGCAGGTTTACTCTTCCTTGTGGAGGATGATTTTGTCCTGTCAGGTATTCCTGATTCCATGCATCTGTTTAAGTGCTAGTATAGTACTTTGGTGGAGATTTGGACATTGGTGCCAGGGGGAGGGGGCTATGAAGCTGTTTATACCATCCCTCAGGGGTTTGTAATCAGCTTTGGAGAAGTTTTTTTGTGTGACCCTAGCTAGAGGGGGAACGGGAGATGCTGACTTCGAAAGTGACTACTTTATGGTCAGATGTTACCAGGGAGGATGATACTGTAGGGGTGCCGCAGTGGTTACTCATGTTGGTTAATACCAAGTCCAACATATTATCACCTCTTGTGGGGGTATCAACTAGCTGTTCCAAGGCATTTGCACTGATAAAATGGAGGAATCTCTGGGCATTTGCATTCTGCCATAAGTAGTTTTTCCAGTCTGTGGTTGGGTAGTTAAAGTCACCCAGCATCAGGGTAAAGGGTTGAATCTTGATAGATTTGAAGAGGTCCAGATAGGTGGAGTGGGCATTCCGAGTCAAATGTGGGAGTCTGTGTCTAGCTATGATTTGAATAGGGGCCTTGTCAATGGTTAACTGCACCTGGAGTGTCTTCTGTGCATCATACTGTTTGACCAGCCTGGAGGTGTGTATTTAATACACATTTAATATACATTGAAACTCCACCTCCTTTGGCTTTGCTGCCCACAGTCTGGGCTCTGAATGTATGATCGGACGAGTAACCAATTAAGGCTGGGATGCTCTCCGCAGCTTTGAACTAGGTTTCTGTGACTCCACAAATGTCAGCATCTTCCAAGGTACAGAATGCTTGCAGTGATTTTTATAGAAGTGTGACAGAAGGAGATACCGCCAACCCAGCTATCTGGAATTTTGTGAGTGGTTGTGTGTCATTTGTGAATATCAACATGATTCATGTGCCTGTGTTATAAATGTATTAAAACTGTATGCTATATTTTACAGACGTGTGCTGAAAAGATATTTTGTAAAGTACTAAGCGAGCAGGAATGCATATACACTATTGTAACTGTTTAGATGTATATGTAGTTTAACAGTGGGAACTAAAACACAGAAGAAAAGCTGAAAACTTAAATTACTTTATAATCACATAATAAAAGAGATGGTATCTTTCAGTTTCAGTGCAACAGGAGACCTAATGTCTAGAACTAGAAGTCTTTTATATTGCCTTCAAATGTGGAGGAATGTAAATTATTTTACGACTGCCACCATTTGCCAAAAAGATCTGAGGTCTATGTATGTTCACAGGTAGATGTTAAAATTAGCGGTTGTGAGCCTGGGAACTGAAGTCAGATGACAAGAAACAAGGTCATTCTGCAAGTATCCCAGCAGTAATATTTGGAATATTAATTTAAGAAGTCTCTGTGAGAGAGTGTGCATTTTGTATTTTGTCTTTGACCTGATCAGCTGGAAAACCCACTCACCACATCTGTCTTACCTTGCTCTATAAGTAAGTTAACTAGGGTGCAGTAATTTTTCCTAGATTCAGTAAGGAATATAGTGAAGTATAATTTAGATGTTTTCTGTATTTATTTGAGACTGTCCTGCAATGCTGTTTAACATATTTCCTGTGATTTTGAACTCTGATGTTACTGTGATTATTTACGGAGTATTTTCTTATTCTTTTATTAATTATTATTAAATATATTTAAACCTTTCATTGTGGCTGATATTTATGAGACATATTTAAGTTCTGAGAGTACTTGCATATTTATTTGGTGACACTATGTATGCCACTCCTAATAGACTTGTTGTCAAACTACCATTTGGACTAATAGTAAAATTACACAGTAGGATTGGACAGCCTTTATTAAGGAACTTAAAGTATCTGATAAGTAATGACTGGTGGCAGGTGAAACTTCCTTATAGTCTGGGCAGAAGGGGGCTTAGCTGGTAAACCTGTGCTAGCCTTTCCCAGGTGTGTGTGTGTGTGTGTGTGTGTGTGTGTGTGTGTGTGTGTGTGTGTGTGTGTGTGTGTGTCTGTGTGTGTCTGTGCATGCATGCTACTTGGGCAGGGACACAAAGCACTGGTTGGACAGAGAGGGTGCTGGAGGTCTTAGCTTGGTCAGTCAGCTGAAATCTCACCTCTACAGCTGTACCATTGGGGAGTCATACTGGGGATCTGAAGAAAGAGGGAGAAACCAGCCCCAGACTGACTGTGGCCTCTGCGTGCTCTCAAGGGAAATTGCACTTTACTGTGTCTGTTGCCAGTGGTGGAGCATCACAAAAAGTATATATGTATTTATTTATTTATTTATTTAAGTTTAATGATGGGGGAAGTCCACTGGGCCATAAAGAGCCCGTTTTCAGTGGAGGCCCGGGGAGAAAAACTATAAATATTGCAAGTTACATATTACATGTTACAAAAGAATAACAAAGATTTGTACAGAACAATTAAAACATTTACAGAAATATAATGCATTATGTAATAAGCTTTTAGTGAGTTAACATTCAAACAGAAGGTTACTAGCCCTTTTGGAGGTTGGGTAAACTGAACATTTGCAGAAAGACATTTTTGTAAGTAAATATTAAACAAGTAGCTACTAGCCCTTTGCAGGTTAGGTGGACCATTTTGCATGGAGAGAGTACCAGAAAACTGTATTATGAAAGCATAGTACATTAGTCCCTGGTAGGGTGAGAGAGTGTTTTAGGTTGAGAAGAAGCAATAGAATTGGTAAATGGTAATGATTTCAGTGCAGGGTAGAAAGAGATGGGGTGGAGAGGGGTTTATGTTGGAGCATGACATGGGCATCTCATTTGGCTGATAGATGAGAGAATAGCTGAGATTTGAAATTGGTATGGTTTGGAAGGTTGCGAAGGTGGAGGGGAGGTGAGAATTCCACTGCTTGGCTAAGGAGTAGGACAGTAGTAGGTGGCCAGGAGGTTGTGCTGCTTTGTGGACCTGAAGGAGATTTTGGTTTGTGGATCTGAGTTGGCAGTTGGGTATATAGGGTTTTAAGGATGTAGTGAGAGATGGGCAGTTTGTGGGTTTAAAGATGAGCTTGTGGGCAGTGGTGAGTTGTAGGTAACTGAGGCAGTTAGGGAGTTAAAGCCAACTGAGGGTGAGGAGGGAGTGGCAGTGGTGGGATGAGGTTTCTGAACTGTATTGGCGAAAGGCCTCTTTTTTATACCTGCTAGAGATGCTGAGCTTAACTGACTGCATTATTAATATGAAATTTTGTTCAAAATGTTATGCTTAAGTTAATGTATGGCAGTAAGGGTGGTACTTCAGCTGATTCTTTCATGTCTAATCCCAGCACTTTTGCACCTATTAACAATGTGACCTTGGATGTGTTTAGTAAGGCTTGTGAAGGTGAATTGTGTAAGTATTTTGAGCACAAGCATAGCAATAGTGAATATAGTAATAAGAGACCAGATGAATGGAAGGCATTGCTTAATCTTAGGAATGAGCATGATATTGTGATTTGGCATGCATACAAAGGGGTTCAAACTGTTGTAATGGATAGGGGATTTTATTTTAACTCCATGACCGCTAATCTTTCAGATGAGTCTACATATAGGTTTATTTCTCTATGTGATATTGAAGCTGTGCAATGTAGGGTATATAATACACTTAATGATTTAAGTAACAGCAATATGATTACTAAAGAGTTGCTATTATTTTTTTATTTGTTGAAACACCCCTTATACCTTTTATATATGGTCTCCCTAAGGTACATAAGGATTCATTTAGACCACCTGTTAGACCCATAGTCAGTGGGTCTGGCTGGCTTACTGAGCCTTTTCACTGTTTATTGAGAATAAATTAAGACTGGTACTGAATGATTTCCCTGTAGTCTTGAGGGATACTAAACAATTTCTACATATCTACCAGCTTATGCAGGATCATGTTTTACCTAGTTCATGTCTATTGGTCATGCTAGACGTTGTTTCCCTTTTCACTGTCATCCCCAATTTTGAGGGGATTTCTATGGTTGACAGATTTCTGAGCGAGAGAAGCTCCTACCATGGTAACCTGATTGATCTTTTATGTTCATTCTTAGAGACTGTACTGGACAATAATGCTTTTGTGTTTGACTCCAGTTACTATATCCAGCTTGTTGGGTGTGGCCAAATGCACTTCTTGTGCCAACAGCTACGCCAACATGGTGCTGGCCCAGTGAGAGAGGAGTGTCCTCTTTATTTTATGATCAGGGACGTCTGTTGATTTGAATGAGTTTGTAGATTTCTTACATACAATGACACATTTCTTGAGATTCACCCTAAAATATTCATCAGAGACAATGAGTGGATTTTTTTGATGTAAAGCTTACCAGAAATGGTATTGACAGCATTTCTACTAGACTTCATAGGAAAGAGTGTTATAAACCACATTTTGTTCATCGATCTAGCATGCATCCTCACCATGTTTGTAAGAATATTGTTAAAAGACACATGATGAGAATTTCACGTATGAGTAACGTAGAGACAGAGTTTGTCAAGGATGTTATGGGATTTAAACGAGATCGCGGGAGAAGAGGCTACACTAAGAAAGACATAAAAAAGGGCTGTAGGGAAGAAATGACACGTAGATCTACATGTGGGAAACCTTATTTTGGGTCACCCATGAGAAAAAAGGAGGGGGTTATGTGCACCAAATCAGACCCTGTTCAAATAGGTTTGACATTCACCTATGAAACAAAGATATTGTGAATATTTTTCATAGGAATTAGAATATTCTTATGACTGACTCTGATGTGACATGGCTGGTGCATGAGAGGCCTCACTTTTATTATAAGAATTCCCTATCTCGTAAAAAGATGTTGTGTTACCCTAGGAGCTCCTGTAGTTTTAATAAGGAACATCTATCCGTAGGTACATATCCATGTGAGAGGTATAATTTCTGCCTTTTTATTGATGGCTGTAACAGCTTTTTACTTCCCTGCTCAGGACTACTGTTTAAATTTAAAGTCACAGCAAATTGTAAGACCTATAATTTTGTTTATCTGGCTCACTGCACTACATGTGCTGCATTTTTACATAGGGAAGATGAATAGACATCTTCGTGATAGAATTAGAGACCACCTGTACTGCATTAGGAGGTCTAATGAGACCAATGCGTTAGCTGAGCATGTTATACAAGCAGGTGCTGTCCACAAGTTTATGTTTATGGCTATTGATTCAATTCTTCCCATACTGTGATAAGCTGATGTTATTAATAAAACCGAGAAAGCAGAGTTGAAATGGATTCTTAACTTCAGGTCAGATTGTGAACCTGGCCTGAATGAACATGATTCTATTAAACCTATTTTAAAGTCTCGTAGATTGCCGAAAGTATAATTGTTTTTATAGTTTATTTTTTATTCTGTATGTTTAGATGCCTTTTGTGTATATTGCTTTTTAAGTGCTTTGGATTTTCTTAGATGGAATACACTCCATTCACTTACATTGCAGCATTTCAATTGTTTAGTTTGATCTAGGTCTGCTTATGTCATACTATTTAACCATTCAAGTGTGTTGTGTGTTGTACTACAGATCTGAAGAAGCTATATGCAAAAGCGCTCATCTTTTACTTATTTTTTATATTAAAAGTTTGTTTCCAGCCTTTTCCGTTTGGATTTTGGATTACTTGTTCTTTTGCTGCCTGTTTGGAACTTTGCACATTTTGCTGCTGCTCTGTTTGCCTGTGTTTGGAATCAGCTTGTTTGATATTTTTCGGTACCTTCTTTGCTTGGTGGCTTTTCGGTACTTTCTTTGCTTGGTGGCTGCATTTTTTCAGTGTGGAATTCTTCTTGGATTTTAGTTCATGTGCCTTTACTGCTATAGTGTGACAGTTTTGTATATGCTATTCTTCATTTGGGTGATAGGATGAACTTGTGTTCAGTATACTGAACACAACAATGACCTAAAATGCTTCTTTATTGAGTTCTTAGAATACATTATATATAAAAGGTGTACACACTCCTGTTAAAATGCCAGGTTTTTGTGATGTAAAAAAATAAGACCACAGTAAATAATTTCAAAATGTTTCCCACCTTTAATGTGACCTATAACCTGTACAATTCAATTGAAAAGCAAACAAATCTGTTAGGGGAAAAATATAAAAAAATAAAAAACGTGCGATAAGCTGGTTGCATAAGTGTGCACACCCTTAAACTAATACTTTGTTGAAGCACCTTTTGATTTAATTACAGCATTCAGTCTTCTTGGGTGCATACCTGCCATCAATTAGAGAGACTCTGATTAACCCCAAATAAAGTCCAGCTGTCCTAATAGGATTTTCCTGACATTTACTCAGTTGCCTGCTACAGCAAAAGCCGTGGTTCTCAGAGAGCTTACAAAGCATCAAAGGGATCTCCTTGTTGAAAAGTATCAGTCAGGAGAAGGGAACGAAAACGGCTTACCTTTAAACACTCGAATCACAGTGGTTCGAGGGCTTATATGAGAGACTCGAAACCACGAAAGTGAAAACATCGACAGACCTTAATGTTCGAAAAACAGCAAATCAAAAAACAGATTTGCAGTTTTTCGAACATTAATGTCGAACAAAAAAAAAACGAAGTGTAAAGCAGGGGGGCAAGCCCCCATGTGGGGGGATGCACCCCCCACCCCCCTACTTTATTATTCTAACTCCGTGATTGCACTACAGTAGGGAAAGGAACCATTTCCCGATCCCCACTACAGTACAATCCGCCCCAGAATGTCAAATGTGCAGTGAGCGAATCTCACTGTGCATTCGCTTATGCCACATTCAAACCTTTTTCCGTTCGGCGTTTGCAAACTTTGCAGACTGCCTTTCGGAAAATTGCTGTTTGTCCATGTGCAATACGCACATGTAAAGGTAAACGTACAAAAACATTTCCACAGCATTGGATATACCATGGAACAGAGTGAAGACAGTCATCAAAGGTGGAGAAAATATGGGAAAACAGTGACGTTGCAAAGAACTGGACGTCCCTCCAAAATTGATGAAAAGACCAAGACAAAAACTGGTCAGGGAGGCTGCCAAGAGACGTACAACAACACTGAAGGAGCTGCAGAAATTTCTGGCAAGTAGTGGTTGTGTACTACATGTGACAACACTCTCCCGTATTCTCCATATGTCTGGACTATGGGGTAGGGTTGCAAGATGGAAGCCTTTTCTTACACAGAAAAACATCCAGGCCTGGCTAAAATTTTCAAAACAATACATCAAGTCTCCCAAAAGCATGTGGGAAAATGTGTGATGGTCTGATGAGACCGAGGTTGAACTTCTTGGCCACAATTCCAAAAGGTACATGTGGCGGAAAAACAACACTTTGCATCATCAAAAGAACACCATTATCATAGTGAAGCATGGTGGTGGCAGTATCATGCTTTGGGGTTGCTTTTCTTCAGCTGGAACTGGGGCTTTAGTCAAAGTGGAGGGAATTATGAACAGTTCAAAATACCAGTCACTTTTGGCCAAAACCTTCAGCTAGAAGAGGAATTTCACCTTTCAACATGACAATGACCCCAAGTATACATCCAAATCAACAAAAGAATGGCTTCACCAGAAGAAAATTAAAAGTTTTGGAATGGCCCAACCAGAGCCCAGACCTAAATCCAATAGAAAATCTGCGGGGTGACCTGAAGAGGGCTGTGCACAAGAGATGCCCTCGCAATCTGACAGATTTGGATCTCTGTTGCAAGGAAGAGTGGGCAAATATTGCCAAGTTAAGATGTGCCATGCTGATAGACTCCTACCCAAGAAGACTGAATGTTGTAATTAAATCAAAAGGTGCTTCAACAAAGTATTAGTTTAAGGCTGCGCACACTTATGCAACCAGCTTATTGTATATATTGTTTTATTTTTTATATTTTTCCCTAACAGATGTATTTGTTTTTCAATTGAATTGTACAGGTTGTAGGTCACATTAAAGGTGAGAAAAGTTTTGAAATAATTTATTGTGGTCTCATTTTTTATATCACAAAAACCTGGCATTTTAACAAGGGTGTGTACACTTTTATATCCACTGTATATATTTTTTCAGTCATAAAATGCTGTGGTCTCAATTGACTAAAGCTGAGGGGGCAGATTCAGAGATGTGATGTTACTACAAGCACTAGGATCGAAATTGCAGTCTTACGTGAGATGTGTATCTGAAAAGCCCTGTACTTAATGCCTGAAAGCTTCATAATGAAATCTCAAAGCATAGCAGAGATACAGTTTGAAATACAGGACCAAGTGGCTTAAGTTCATTTGCCTTTACTGGCACACTCTGAAATGTTTGCTACACTGTTTTCATTTTGTTTGCTGTGGTGAACCCATGAGGAGCAGAAACAAATCAAGCTTTATTTCAGATACCAGCAATGAAATAGTGACCCCAATAAAAACCTATTGGCCTATTCCTTGCTGTTTCAGTTGATGCTGATTTATTTTGGCTCTGTCTGTGTAGGGAATTGTTGCCTTGCTTGCCAGCCTTGGGTCCTGGACTCTTACAATTTATTCTTGAGTCTAATGTTTGAAGAGTTAGTTGTGTGGTAAGGAATCTTATATGATAAATGCTGGATATTTTTAGGATATAAATAGTATAAAAGAGGAATGCTGTATTGTAGCCAAGTGACTGTTCTGGCAAGCAGCAGGAGACAACTGGGCACCAAACCTTTTTAGAAGTAAAACGTACACATTTAACCATGCTGTGAGCTTCTTTTCTTTTAATAAATGTTCCACGTTTTGCCCATTCCATATTATGAAAGTTAGTGTAGTGTTCACATTTTGAAGATGGAAGGTTTGCTATGTCTGTAGTTTCTTTAATTGTTTTGCTTCTTTCTTTGGTGTGGTATTCATGATGTACCTATCCAGCTCCTACTCGTATTGCTTGATGCTGCATGAAGTTACTTTTTGTATTGCGGCATTTGTGTATCTTGCCTTCCTGGGCCCTTGGATTTCTGCAGATTTGTGAGTTGTTTTTCTTGAATCTGAACAGGGTTTATGGTACAACACAACACCCACAACTTTTTATATTATAACTGCTAGATAACTCCCCCCTTAAAAATAGTGTGAAATGAAATGTTATGTTGCAATCAAGTGACTCTCTTGTTTCCGTACTATTTGTTAGCATATGTTCTGCATTTTGACCATTTGTTCCACATTTCAAAGATAGAAAGTTGGCTCCAGCTGTAGTTTTTTGCTTGGTGGTGTCTTTTTTTCTGTCTTGGCATGAACCAGATGACCAAGCTATGTATAGTTCTGCTTTATTTAGATTTTTCTTACATATATGACATGCCCCACCAGCTAGCTACTGTGTCTTTGTTTTGCAAGAAAAGGTACTTCGAGCTACCTTTGTTTGGGAGATACCTGAAGCAGCATCACAGATTTCAGAAAAATACACTTGTTTCATGTCTTCTGTTCAGAATTGTATCTACTATGTGATGACCACACAAGTCACTTAAAGTGATCTTTATTCCCCATGAAAGATAATGCCCTTGTAAATTTTTGCCCCTTAGTTGACTTTACTTTTTTGTGTATTGTTGCAGAAGTGGGTGATTTGAGACATTAGTTCAAGAAGTCCTAGAAATTGCTGTTTTGTGGTTCTCCATTTTTATTAACTGGAACTTCTAAATGGCGATTTTTTGATCTCAAGCTTAGTAACTCATGCAAAAGTATATGGAAGCAGACATTGAATCTTTTAGTCTTCTAACTGAATGCATCCCTAACGGTGACTGTGAAAACCTTTTCCTTGTAAAGACCACTGAAAGCTTCTCTACTAGCAGTATCAATACCGTATCGATGAGTACTCTTCTCATCTTCTCTAGTGCCAGTAGCGATGTTGATGTTGAGTACTCCATTTATGTTCCCAGCTGCCAGCAACAGTAATGATGAGAACTTCTCTCATGGTCTCCACCATAAATAACTACCCCGATGAGCACTCCTGTCATGTTTTCCATTGCCATTGATGACAATGATGACAGTGATGATGATGAGGAGTTCTCCTCTCATGTTCTCAACCACCAGTAATAGTGTTTGTGATGAGTAAGATCTCTCATGTTCTCCACTGGCAATAGCAATTCTGATAAGTACTCTTATCATGTTCAGGAAATTTATCATATAATTTTCAGCATTTTTAACTTCTTGGACTGAAACTATCATTTGGATTCTTTGCTTTTGTACTCAGGAAAAAAGTCTCATTGAATGAAAAATAAGACCACTTTACTGTTGCCGCAGAACAGCCAGACTTTTGCTTTTTCTGTACCATTTGATGATTTGGCATAAAGTAGTACTTCAAGAAAGAGTGTACTTTACAGTCACCTGGTCAGGAAAGCTTCAGATCCATAATGACAACATTATATATTTGTTAGACAGTCCCACTCGTCTTTGTCTGTGCAGATTGTAACACTGTCCTAGTTCACTGGTATACCATAAATTGACCGCTGCTACATTCGATAAATGTTTTGGCAGATGGTCACTGTCTTCTTATTGCAATTCTGAGTGGTGGTCTTTGAGTTGTCTGCCTTTCCTTGCAGGATGTGTTTCAGTTATGGCACATCTTCCTTTTCATGGCACATGACTTAGGTTCATAGGTTCATAGGTTAATACTAGGCTATCTGCCCTGGGGCAATTGTAAGCCTAGCCCGATTCTGTATGGCTTACGCCACCCCTTGATTGAGTATACTGTGCCCTTTTTAAGGTTTAGTTTACTGTGCCTCCGTCTAATAGTGACACGGGAGTAATCCCTGGGACAAACCTACGATCCCCCATCCACTTATCGAGATTCTTCTTGAAGAGATTCAGTGAGGTGCTCTGCCTCACATGAACTCAAATTTTATTCCAGAGCGAAGGGAACCTCTGGGTTATGAACCTGTCCCTCCAGCAAGTTCTATTTATTTCTGTGCTGAGGTTCAAGTCCCTCGAGTGTGTGGCTCTAAGGGATTTAGATTTACTGAGGTGGAGCATGTCCATTAATTCTGGATTTGACATAGCTTTGTATGTCAGGCATAGATCGCCTCGAAGTAGGCGGTATGCAACTGAGTAGAGCTGGAGTTTTTTTAACCGAGCAGCATATGGCATCTGTTTGAGACCCTTGATCCTCTTGGTGAGATACTTTTGGGGTCTTTCGAATTGCTGCAGGTGTCGGGTAAGGTACATCCCAAAAGGGGCATTGTATTCTATGATGGGCCTGATGAGGGATGAATAAAGGGGCACGATTACCTCTCTTGATCTAGATGTGAAACCCTTCGTGATGAGGTGGGCTATGTAGAAGGTCTTTCTAACCACTTTGGCACTTCTACCATTCTTTTCAGTGCATTTTTATGCATTATGTGTTATACTTAACTGGTACTGGAATGGGTATACTTTTCAATTTTTGCCATGATTTAAAGTAAAATGATTTTCATCATGTCTGTAGATGTCCAGTTGTAGAAATAAAAAAATGCTTCTTTGAAAGTTGCATATTTTAACTCTGCTGCTTCTTGTTCTCCCGCCTTTCCTTCCATTTTGGCTTAATAATTTATAGTGATAGCCATGCATTTTAGAAATCCATTTACTCTTGTAAATACATATAATATATTACAGGCTTTAGGCTTAACTACTGGCAGCTGCCTAGTTTATTATACTCTGTAGAGTCGTGTTGCCTACTTCCTCCTACTTACTACTTAAACTGATGACTGTAAGATTCACAATGTTTTTTTTTTAATTTTGTTCTCAAGCCATTGTGTACTATCGCAAAGTCTGCAACTGTACTCTTAAAAAACAAAACATGAAAGCAACTAAACAATATGCATTAAAACTACTTCCATATGTATCCTAGGTCCATTTAATCATAGTAAGCCTCCTTCAAACTCCAAATTGTGCATTCACGTACATAAAGCATATTTTGATCTGTAGAGCAGTAGAGTGAACATCAAACATAAAACACACACGTCCTTGAAATTGTCAAGATATGCCTACTATGTTAATCTTTTACTGCTGATTTGCAACAGACACATGCACCTTCATTGGCTTTTATCCTTCTAGCTTTAGCCTGGCCCCATATAAACTTAAATGCTGAATAATTAATGCTTTAGGTGCACACCATGTTCAGACTTGTTTGGGCCTTCCGTGAAGTTGGCCTGAATCTCCACAGGAAGGCTGGCTTTACCATATTCTAACTTATTCTATTTACATACCTAGAACAAAAGTAATGCAGAAGACGAGCCATGTTCAGTGCACAGATCATTGCCTTAAACGTTTAACCACTATACTAATGCATGACAAATAATACAACTCAGTGCATTACAGCTGTGGGATGTCACATCTAAGCAGCCTACATATAGCCATACATTATAGAGCATTTCTAAATTTTCGCAAACAACATTTATATCTTAGAAACTCCACCATCTAGATATTTGATTGCAAATATCTGGCTAAAGAAGCAGTCTTTGCTGCTTCTAAACAACGTGTATCTATATTTATTTATGCTTATTTAATACTTTAACTGCATGGTTGGACTGGTCATGGGACCCTTTTCAGCCATGACCTGGGTGTAATAACACAAAGAGTTACAAACCATTTATGTTATATGTCGTACTGAGCAAACATCTTGCAGTGAATTAAAAAGCCAGTACATCAAACAATACCATGAACAAACATGTTAATGTGGTAAACTTAACATACTAATGTGGTAAACATGCTTAAAATAGCAAGGTGAAAAGCCCAACACATCTTGACTTCAGAAGCTCAGAGCATGAACTTTTTTGTTGGTACATGTGAAGGTTCATGGGATTAAGAAAAAACGAGGATCCCTAATCCACCCTTCAGAAGATTCTATTTTTATTGCAACAGCATTCTGCTCAGTATATTTAGCTGAACCATGAGGATACTTCTTCAGTCTTTTGCAGGATCTCACCTTTAATGAAACCGTTATGCTGTAAGAAAATGACTTCATTGGACAAAAAAAAGAAATGTCATGTCTAAAATGTAGACACATGGAAGTGGTGAAGTTATCGTATTCTAGGGAAAGCATTCCTCCATCCTGTACTCAACAAATCTGAGCACCTACTAATTCAAAACTGCAGCTACCTACACATGCAAGCACCAGGTGAGATCTGCTTTCATGGTACAGTAACTTATACAACTGTACCTTTTAATTTGGGTATAACCATTCAAAAATCTACAATTCTGATAGTCAGTTTGTAAAAACTTAAAATTTTGAACAGGTAATGGAAACATAAATGAAAGAAAGAAAGAAATGGAATGTGGAAACAAGTCTTGCATTTCTTTCTTTCTTAAAGTGTCAGAAAGGTGTCATTTTTATCTCCTTATGAGTGCACACACAGATGCATGCATGCATACATGCATATATACAATATGAGACTGAAAACCTCTCATGTTTGAATGGAAAAAATACAGTTTCTCACTGTAATGTATTTCAGCATGTTACATACCACAGACAGAGGTAAGCACTGAAAGCTCTGATGTCGTTATAAGGAATATCAGGATCATGCCATTGGATGACTGGATCACATGCAGATGTTTTTGTTCATTCAGCAGTTTCCTTTGGAATTGTGTTCCACACATAGACACTGCCTTGATCTGGATCAGTAACCTACCCCAAAGAGCACGTATTGAAGAGGTAAACTTCTGCTGTTTGTCTTTGATTAAGCAAAGTAGACTCTGACCATAGTAATGTGTTTCATCTTGTTTCATTCTTTTGCTAACACATATACAGTGCCTATGACCGTCCAAACCCATAACACTCCCACCAAGAACAAATGCCTTCGGTTTAGTTGACTGAATTTCTTTTCAATGAATCTGAATCTTGTTATCCAACACATCAAACAAATTAATAGTCTAAATTTCCAGATTGAGTTGGTCATATTTGGTAAAGGGGGTACAGGGGCAAAGCCCTCTTTATGAGGAGTTTATCTATAAAGGATCATAATTTGCTGAAAAGTGACCGATAAGCATGCCACAGACAAATAATCATCTTATGGGTACTAAAAAAAGAAAATTGCAAAAGATTCTATAGGGCTGTCATCTGGATTTTGGAAAGAGGTAAAGGATTACTCATTTTATTGTCATTGGCTCCATAGCATTTGTATAAGGCAAATCTATTAACAAGATGAGCAATTTAAAATGAGCTAACACTTTTGCTGTTTTAAGATTTTTTTTCCGATGTGGCATACAGTCGAAACTGCATATGTTCTTCGTGTTTCACTGTTGCAGTCATTACATTTGGGTAATCTGCTGGCAGGTTGCCCTCAGTCAGCCTGAATAACAAAGTCTTGGGTCCTGTGTTGGTTGCTGTCTCCTCTTCCATGACATCAGGTCGTCAGGGTTATAAAACATGCAGCCAATGCCATTTTAATCAGTCTTTCTTGCCGCACGGTGCCCGAAGCAGAAGCAGTTTGCAAGTGCCAGTCGGCCAACTCCTGAAATTTTCATTTTCGAGTTTCAGAACCGAAGTCTTCAAACTAAAGTTTTCTTGCTCCTTACCGATGTCAATAAAAGTTGATAATTGCATTACTTGTGGGAAGCAAATACCTCATAAGGATTTTCATTTGTACTATATTCCTTGCCTAGGCCCTGATCATAACGTGCCTTGCTGTCGGTTTTGTGCTAAATTTAACCAACGCACTATTAAGCGTCTGTATATTTTTGCTTCTAAGTATTTTGGTTCAAGGTTTAACTATCCTGAAATGTCGTCGGTTAGCAATCCGACTACCGGAGTTCACAAAAACCACAAGGAAAAAGACAGAGACAGACCATCAAGGTCCAAAACCGACGACGAAGCTTCTCCTATGCCAGTCGCCAGTTCGCCGGTGCTCAGTGAGGCACTTTCGCAGCCCCTGATGCCCACTACGTTTGAGTCGCAGGCCTCTACTGAGACCAGTTTGGAGTCTGGTATGCCGCCAGATTCTGCAAGTATTGTACACGCAGATTTCTCTCCCTTGGATGGGTCCGGAGCCGCTGAGCAGGCACCGGCTTCTGAGGGTGTTTTCAGGCCTCAACATTTGTATATTAAACCGATGCCATCATCGAAAACAAGGCCAAAATTCACTTCTATGTCTAAAAAACCGATGCATGAGCCACGTGCTCAGGCCCCTATGCCTAAAAACAAATGATCAAAATGGCTGAGGATTTAATTACCTTGATCAGGGGTTCCCAACCCCCCCCCCCCTGCTGAGTGGCCTAGGCAAGGCACTGAATATGAATCTTCAGATCAGGTTTCCATTTCTTCTGATTCCTCTTCTGATCAGGAATTTTCTATTCCACCTTATGAGGACTCTGATGCAGAGGAATCCATCCCTTCTGCTTCTCCTCCTGAGGATTACTCTTTTGGAGAGACTTTGCATACTTTAAGGGAACATTTTCACTGGGAGAGTCAGGACTTCTCAGAATCTAAAAATAGGCTTAGGGATTTTCTTCTTCCTCAGCATAGGCCTTTGGCTATACCTCCTGTATTAGACATTGTTGATGATGTGTTCTCGGAATCAAGCATGGCTCCTGATTCCCTGCCTCTGGTTCCTAGTATGCCAGACAGATATTACAGCATGACTCCCACAAATTTCTTTTCAAAAATCCTGCTGCTGACCATGAAACTATTTCTCGGGGTCCCAAGGGTGTTAAGGCTTCTACAGCCAAAAATCCTACCTCTTCTGATAGAGATTCTAGGGTGCTGGACAGATGGGGAAAGAAGGTTTATATGTCTGCAACCTTGGCAAGCAGGGCTTTAAACTGCCAGTTTCATATGCTTAAATATCAACAACATGTTATGGGCTTACTGAAACAGAAAATGATGTTGATTTCTGATTGTGTGGAAAATAAAGAGTTACAGGATTTATTGCATTCAGCAGAACAGATTGGAAAGCATACTTTGTAATGTGGTTTTGATTCCTTGCAGGCCTCTTGCAGGGCCGCCGTAACTGGATCTGTAATAAGAAGGCATGCCTCGCTCAAGGAGCAAAATCTGCCTGACCATGTTAAAGCTAAGTTGTTGGATGCCCCTTTACAGCAGGACAGTCTGTTTGGTAATAAAGCAGAAGAGGTTTTAAAGAAAATGGAAGACAAAGCTAAATCTATGCAAACTGAAAAAATTTCTTGCAAGTGCAGCCACCCAGGTTCAGTAGACACTGGCCTACTAAGAATTTGTCCTTTCCTGTGTCCAGCAGAGCCGCTCAGGGCAAACCCAGATGCTCCAAAGGCTCCAGATTTCAATCACAAGGATCTTACAGGTCAAAGCAGTGGGGTGCCTCCACCTCCAAATCAGGAGGTAACAAAGCACAACCCTACAGTAAGCAGTCTCAATGACTTTCCTCTGCCATGTCCAAGCACTTTGGCAGCACCCTTGGGGGAAAAACTAGCACTTCATGCTCAAAATTGGCATTTAATTACCCAGGACAAGTGGGTATTAAACATAGTATCCTAGGGGTACAGATTTCATTTCCACACGTTGCCAATTCCAAATGGATGGCCAGATCTGCCACCAAACCAGTGGGCAGAGGCCCAGAAACAAGTCATGTCCCTCATGGTTATGGGGGCTATTCAACCAGTGCCAGAAAAGGAAAAAGGACAAGGATTTTATTCAAGACTTTTCCTGGTACCCAGAAAAGACAAGTCCAGAATTGGACGCCATGTTTTATCAATTCTAAATACGTTCCTGGACATTCCAAAATTTAAAATGCTGACTTTACAACAGCTACTGCCTATGCTAGGCAAGAATGCCTGGTTGGTAACTCTAGACTTAAAAGAGGCATACCTGCATATCTCAATAAGAGAATCTTGCAGAAGATACCTCCGCTTCAAAGCAGGCTTTTTACATTACCAATTCTCTGCACTGCCCTTTGGCTTGTCTACTGCGACCAGGGTCTTTACAAAGTGCCTGGCACCAGTTATTGCATTTTGAAGACAAAGAAACATTCAAATTTATCCATATCTGGACGATTGTCTCATTCAGGCAGAGAACAAGGACACTCTTCTTCAACATCTGGCTTTTGTAAAAAGGCTTCTAGCATGCCTAGGGTACACCATAAATGAAAAGAAATCACAACTGGTACCCTATCAAATAATTACATTCCTGGGTGCAAGCTTGAATACAACTGCCCAGATGGCTTACCTCACGCCAGACAAACAAATCCAATTGACTACATACTTCAAACAAGTGGCAACAAAAACCCAGCTATCTGCAAGACAAATTCTGCAGGCTTTGGGGTTCATGGCATCCTGCATTCTACTAATTCCATATGCGAGACTGCATATGATGAAACTTCAATGGTACCTAAAAAGCTTATGGAGTTAGCATTGTCATAGCCTGGAAACAATGATTCCTCTCATTCCCTGCCTGCAACAGGAGTTTCTTTGGTGGGCAGAGGCATGTCACCAAAACAAGGGACTGTCATTCATTCTACCCCCTGCCAACCAAACCCTAACTACAGACACATCAGACTGTTCTTGGGGGGCCCATCTGGCAGGGAGAAGCATTCAGGGCAAATGGAGCCCAAACCAAATGCATCTACATATCAACCAAAAAGAAATGCTAGCTGTACAGAATGCTCTGACAGCCTTCAAGGACTTCCTTCTTCCAGGACAACTACTGATAAAGATGAACAACACCACAGTTATGTGGTACATAAACAAGCAGGGGGGTACCCAATCCTACCCCCTTTGCAGACTAGCCATGGCCTTGTGGAACACAGCTTTCACTTACCAAATGCATCATCAAGCTCAATTCCTGCCAGGAAAGCAAAATACTCTGGCAGACGATCTAAGCAGAAATGTTATGGACCCGCACGAATGGAAACTGGATCCACAAATCTTCAGCATGTTAACACAAAAATGGGGGAGCCCAGACATAGATCTATTTGCCTCTCCCCAAAACTATCAGATGGACAAATTCTGCACAAGAACTCTTCACAAAAAAGCATAGAAAGTGGATGCTCTATCCTTCAGCTGGAAAAACCTATCAGTCTATGCCTTTCCCCCTCTGCCTCTACTCTCCAAGGTCTTAATAAAAGTCAGACAAAAAAAACAAAAAAAATGATTCTAATTGCTCCGGACTGACCTCACCAACACCGGTACCCGCTTCTAAGGAATATGTCACACCTTCCTCCGTAGTACTTGCCTCAAACACCTGACCTATTGTCTCAGCAGAACTCTCAAATTCTGCTCACTCAGCTCCAAACTCTGAATCTTGCAGCATGGCTAATCAGCTAATTTCACCAACCATATCTGTCAGTAAACCTGTGATGGATGTCATTTTGGAAGCCAGAAGGCCTAGTACTAGAAAATCTTATGCTGATAAATGGAAGAGATTCTGTGCTTGGAACCAAACACAAGGAATAGACACAGCGAAGCCCAATATTCCTCAGATTTTGCAATACTTAACTGAGATGCTTCACAAGGGCCTATCTTTTTCTTCAATAAAAATCCATCCCTCTGCCATCTCGGCTCATTACAACACAGAGCCTCTCCTCTTTTCTCATCCCCTACTAAAACAGTATCTCATAGGGGCGAAAAATTTAAGGCCTCCCAGGAGAATGCCACCTCCTGCATGGGACCTCAATTTTGTGCTGGAAAAACTCACCATACCTCCTTTTGAACCAGCATCTACTGCGGATATAAAATTTCTTTCCTGGAAGACAGCTTTTCCTTTGGCAGTCACTTCAGCTAGAAGGGTTTCATAACTACAGGCACTCATGGCAGTGGAGCCTTTCATTATATTTTACCCAGACAGGGTGGCCCTCAGGACCAATCCTTCTTTTATGCCTAAGGTGGTATCCAGTGTGGCTCTTAATCAGACCATTCACCTGCCAACTTTTTTCCCAAATCCGCAGAACAAGGGGGAGCAGATTCTGCATTCATTGGATGTACAACAGACAACTAAGATTCTACTTAAGCAGGACAAAATCTCTAAGAAAGTCTGAGCAACTACTGGTGGCATTTGCTGCAGGATTAGAGGGGAAGGCTATATCAAAGCAGACTATTTCTAAATGGATAAGCCATTGCATTCGTTTCTGCTACTTACACCATGGTAAACCTGTGCCCAAGGGGATCAGATCCCATTCCACCAGGGCTGCCTCTACTTCAGCAGCTTTTCTCAGGGGGGTCCTTACCAGAGACATTCTAGAAGCTGCTACTTGGAGCTCAGTTCATACGTTCACAAAGCATTACCATTTACCTCTCTTTTCTAAATCCAGGGCAGGCTTTGCCACTGCAGTCCTGCAGGGCCTTATAGCTGCTCCTAATGCTGTTTAGTCCCATCCTCCCATCCATAGCTTTGGGATTTTACCACATGTAATGACTGCAACAGTGAAACACGAAGAACATAGTACAGTTGTGTACACTTACCATAAATGTAGATGTTCAAGTGTATTCAGTGTTGCACTCTGGATTACCCACCTACCAGCCCCCTTTCTCTACCTTTTCTTTCGTTCACTATGCTCAAAAGCCTTTGTGGTGTATTTGCTTTTAGTTGAAAATAAATTTTATGTGTTCTAAAGTGCTTTTATATATTTATAGTTATATATTTCTGCTCCCCATTTGGGGGGCACCTGACATATGGGGCAAGAAAAACTGATTAAAATGGCGTCGGCTGCATGTTTTATACCCCTGACGACCTGACGTCATGGAATAGGAGACAGCAACTGACGCAGGACCCAAGACTTTGTTATTCAGGCCGACTGAGGGCAACCTGCCAGCAGATTACCCAAATGTAATGACGCAATAGTGAATACACTCAAACATCTACATTTATGTTAAATGTACACAACTGTACTTTTTCTCTGCTGCTACTTAAATGTCTGTACTGTAACCATACTAAAGTAAACAAAAGTACAGTGGAAAGCACTGAATTTAATTTTTAACGTGAACATCACTCAGAAAGATGCAATTACATGTGGGATTTTTAGGAAAGGCATCTGGTAACTGGAGGCTATATTTTTCTAGTTGCACTATAATAGCTTTTTAATGAAATTCCCAATTTTATATATATCTGAAAATAGAACTAACAATATAGGACAAGAATGTAGGCTGCGAATATTAAGAGTCTCAGTGTTATCAGGACCCAGTTGAATCATTCTTTGCAAATGAACAAACTACATTTTCTTCTGGATGTCATTACGGAGACCAGTGGCCTTGATTTACCTGGTCTAACCTCAACACACTGCTGTTGTCATGTCAACCAGTCATTAAAAAATGTGTTACAAGAATACTCCTGGCACAATGTATATAAAATGCAGACTGAATGGATTTTACAAATAGGATGTACTGAAGTGAAGATAAATGCAAAGTAAGAATTACTTAGAAAGTAAATAGAACTAACAAGGAATGAGAGAACAAATGAACTACACAGCAGATGCAGAAGTAATTAATAGGTCAGGCAGGCACACCAGGCGACAGATTCATGTAAAACATGTAGTCAGAAACAGAAAAAAGTGTGATCCTGTTAGATAACCAGATGCATACATAGATAGATAGACCTGTGTATATTGCAATAGAGTTGGTGTTTACTTTTTTGTGTTTCTTGAATTAGTGCATTTACTTTCATTAGAAAAACAAGAATGTTAGGAAATGGTCAAAAAAGTTTTGAAGACATGACTACCGTAGACATACCTGAAGTCATGCCGATAACATGGTTTCAAAACTGCCCATACTCAGAATGCAGTTAAAGCAATTGTAGGGCTAAGAAAAACACTGCCCATACATATAAAGGCATGCACACACTTGCATACAAACACAGAAAGAATACAAAACTAAGGTCAGATCACAACAGCTTTCAGTGGTGCTACCAGCCAGTAATAACTTTTTTCTTTGCCTCTTTATGCACACAATCAGAGAAATTATTCTTTCTTTATAGCAAGCCAAACTGTTGTGGTCTGACTTGGAAAACATTCTTTTTTCTCCTTCCCTATCTTGGAGCTCACAAGTTCTGTAAAGCTGCTGCGCCACAGTTAGATTTGGTACAGTATATTTCTGCTGTCCTTTACTAGCTCATGTACTGATGAAATACGCTGTACCGATGTTTCTGTATGTGATGCATGCATTTTACTTACTGGTTGAGTTTCCAGGAGCAGAGCTCAACAGTAAATTCGGTACTTGCATATTATCGCAACCAGATTTTTGCTGTTGCGTATTTCGCTTCGTTGAATACAGACGACCACATCAAACACTGCAAAGTGTTGTGCAAATTCATTATTGCTGACAAAAAATCTTTGGACTACCTTCAGGCACATAAAAAGATGAAACAATCATCTTCCCTTTTTGCGTGCATTACAGACGCATGCTTGAATTGTCAGGGATGCTGTCTTAACTGATGAATGGAATATTTGAGCCGTGAAACAAAGCCCTCACAGAAGGAAAACACAGACACAGGAACGATGTTTTGGGTAAAGTAATACTTTATTAAAAGTGTGTAAACAGAATGGAAAACAACCATTGCAATCTGAAAGTTGAGGAACGCTACTGCTGATAAAATTTCAGGGTGGATGATGTTGATAGCCGTTTACGGGTTCCTGATTAAACCGTACTAAGAACAGTACAGAACACATGTTACTGGCTGATGATGTCCTTCTTCCTGCCGTTACTGGCATGTTTGGACCTGAGACTGTGTGCAAAAATTGTTCATAGATTCATAGGTAGGTACTAGGCTATTGGCCCTAGGGCCTATATAAGCCTAGCCAAACAGTACCCTGGGTTTTGCCACCCAAGAAAATTATTTACCTGTGCCCCTGTCAAGCAGAGCCACAGAAGTGATCTCCGGGGTGAATTTCCTATCTCCCATCCAATCATCAAGATTTTTTCTTGAAGAGTGCTAATGAGGAGCTTTGTTTGATATAGATAGGTAGTTTGTTCCAGAGTATGGGAAGTCTCTGAGACAGGAATCTATCCCTCCAGCATGTTCTGTTTATTGTGGTGGCAAGGTTTAGGTCCCTAGAGCGTGTAGCTCGAAGGGATTGGGATTTCTTTGTGGAGCATGTCCAGCAGCTCTGGGTTTGACATAGCTTTGTATGTTAGGCAGAGATCGCCTCTGAGTAGGCGGTATGCGACAGAGTAAAGCTGGAGTTTTTTGAGATGGTCTGCATAGGGCATCTGTTTGAGGCCAGTAATCCTCTTTGTGAGGTATTTCTGTGGCCTTTCCAGTTGTTGTAGATGTCTTGTGAGGTACATACCAAAAGGGGCGTTGTACTCTATAATGGGTCTAATGAGTGATGAGTAGAGGGGAACAACGACCTCTTTTTTCCTGGATGAGAAACCTTTTGTGATGAGGTGTGCCACGTAGAAGGATTTCCTGACTACTGTGGCAATGTGACTATCAAAGGAGAGACTACTCTCCACCTGTGTCCCAAGGTCTCTTATCACACTTTCGGTGTTAAGTAGACTACCGCCTATGTGGTAGTTCATGGGTACAGAGTTTTTACCAAAAGGGATGAAAATGCACTTTTTGGCATTGAGCTTGAGGCCATGGCTTTGACACCAGGCTTCTGTCTCAGTGAGGCCCTTTTGTAGGATGTCCACATCGTTAAAACTAAAAAAAAATTATGCATAACTCCTATGTCTCTGCCTTTGTATGTGGGGGAAACTGGTGAGCAATTGCAGTGAGTAAGACAGCAGCCCTGACAGCTGAAGCGTGTATGCACTTTACTGCGAGCTACATGACATGCTGGCGGTAAAGTGCATACCTAAACAGCGATATTAACTTACTAATTTTTTGAGTGATAACCCTGCCTAAAACAGCTGTCAGTGTGAAAGAAAACCCATAGTCTGACATTGTCACGCCATGAACAGTTACATTTCCACATCGGGAAACAACCGTTATTATCACAAAAATCTGGTTGCGATAATACGCAAGTACTGTAAATTCTAGTGACAACACCCCAAGTCTGCTTTTAGTATGGCAACAAGGATGCCTTTTCCTACAGGTATCTCTCTAAAATTCCTGTCAACTGAACAAAAGGAGAAAAAAGTAGTAGCTTACCGTTTTAGAAAGCAAGATAGCCCTCCAATATTACAGCACTCTCATCACATTATCCAGAAAATTGTTAGCTCCACTTTTTAAAAATAGCGAGGGCATATCCCCTCCCCCACTGGAATTTATAACCTCATAAATTAAAACCACTTTTCCTCTTTTCCCACAGGAAACCACATTCCCCCCGTAACAATTTTTGTTACAGATAGAAGAGAGGTTCTCTCACAGCCCCAAGGTCTGAATTCCTAGGTTTGGACCATGTCTCCACTATCTGTATTTTCTTGGAAATAACTCCAGATATACTTATAATAACAGGGTGGCACAATGCCTAGTGGCTCCTTTAAGTCATTTGATTTCCCTTACCAACCTCACATCATCTTCCCATGCCCACATCCCCACTGCATCACTGACATTCGTTGTGATAATGTCAGTAGAGCTGCGACTGTGAGGTGAGTGCGATTAAATGTCAATGATAGTAACTGGCCAGTCAACACAGCGAGAAGTGGACTCTGAGGAAAACAAGTAGGAGGAGAAACCAAGCTTAGCATGGAAGGATTGGAAGAGTCAGCATGTGACTAAGTCATGAATTCTTTAAGGTAGGTAAACAACCACCAGACCAGCAAATACTGGCACTACTGTTTACAAGTTGGAGAGAGACTCTGACTCTTGAAGCCAAATCTCCTATCTGGTACAGGTGCTTTGTTGAGGTGATTTTCACCTTGTACCTCCGTGCATATTTGTGTACAGCCAGTTAGCACTACCTTATACCCCCCCCCCCAACACACACACACACACACACACACACACACACACACACACACACACACACACACACACACACACACACACACACACACACAGATTGGGTCCTACCTCTTACTTCTAGTGGCACAGACCACAAAGAGAGGTAAGCACTGAAAGCACTCATGTCATTATTAGAAATATCTGGATTGTACCTTTAGATATGACTGGATTCCATGCAAATGTTTTTGTTCCTTCTGCAGTTTCCTTTGGGATTGTGTTGCAGTTGTCGATAATATATGTTACATGTTGTGCCTACTGTATAAAAAATGTGAGATGAGATAATATGCTTGGGCTGTTGTTAATTACACTTTAACATTGTCATTGTTATGTGACTTGCATTTGAAGGCCATAGATTTTTATGTCTGTTGTGTACATTTTCCAAATGACCATGTGTGGTGTGCTGCATGTTAGGGACATAAACTGTGAATTTCAGTGATTGAGGCATGCATATTGCTTGAATATTCACTGTGGTTTGCATGGTAACTCTGCACCATGCAGTGAGCCTTGGGTCTTCATTTTAATTTTTACTGTGTGGAATTTGATTTGTGTTTAATGTACTATGTGGGATTATATAGTTTCATACATCTCAACTATCCAGATTTTTGCAGACTGTCCATATATTTGCTTCACATTTTTGGTTCATTCCTCATAAAATTTGTGGTTTTCTTGATTTTTTTGTGGCAAATCAGTGAGGATTGAATTCACTAAGTAATGAGAGGTACTTGAATTTCAGTCTTCATAGCCTTCAGAAAATGCATGGTAACAACACCTTTTATTCTAGCAACATTCTAAGTTTATAAGAGCAATATTTAAAATTTGTTCCTATTTTAGGAACTTTGTTCCCCCATTATTTTTAGTTTTGTCCAGATTCTCTGTGCTAAGAAATTGAGAGCTGTGTTTGTAGTTGCTGCATGCATTTTTGTGACATGTTCCCTGTATGCTTTGCATAGTAACTGTGTAGGCTCCTTTATGTCATGCAACAACTGTACAGTCTGTATGACCAAGTACATTAAACTAATACGGCTATTTGGTATTGTGTGTTGCATTTGAAGTGGGGTCATAATATTGGATAGAGTGAAGAATTGTTGTCATAAACAGCAGTTCAGATTCTCAGTAGACAAATGAAAAATACATGGAAAAATGTAGATGTTCCTAATAAAAAAGATCTCTGGTCTCAAAAATCTTAGATATCAGGAAAGACTATAATCACTGTCAATGTACTAGGCTCTTGGGGGCAGGTCTGTGCCTTGCTGTCTGTGCTCTCAGGGATCCTGTTATCCATGACTTCCTCTACTTCAATATGTCAGATAGCATAGCCAACACTAGAGCATGAGATATCAATTTACAAATTCACAAAAATGACCTATTTACCCTTTGATTTGGAATTTACAAATGGAGACCTAGATTCATCACACAGCAGCTCCCCTTGCTGTAGAATAGACTTTGCACATCAAGCAGTGTGACCATATGCCAACCTCAAAACATAGCTTAGGCAATTGGATGGGTGCCCTAAAATACAATCCAGGACTTACATGCCTTTCCCTCCTTGAAAAAGTTAGTAGGGCTTTGATGGTCGTTATTGGTAAGGCAAGCATGGCCTTTGGTTGAATAGCCATCTATTTCCTACGACTCCTATGATTCCTCTAAAACAGATTTGATTTTCAAAGAGACGTTAAATGTTGCTTGGTGCTTCAATCAAATATGTAGTAAAGGACAGCCTGTGCCTGTCAGAGCAGCCTTCTCCACTGATGATTCACTCTTCTTTGGAGCAGCTCCATTTTTTTTGAAAATGTGTATTCAGATCAGAAAATGTGATTTAATTTAGGTCTGAAAAGCGTGGTGTTCTTATTCTGATATGGATAAGTAAAGGAGAAAGACAAATAATTTGTATGTGTGTGTCAGTTCTGAGAGTGTGAAAGCTGCAAACAGAGGCTACAGTTTTGTTGATTTTATTTTTTATAAAAATGTGCATTCATTTTCTTTTATATCAATTTACATTTTATAGGTTAGTCTTCAAAGCTTAATCTAAATGAAAACATGATTATTCTGGTTGTATTTTGTGTATGAATGGGGTATCTTTCAATCCTGTTTGGAATAAAAGGGTTATATTATTAGGCATGCAAGTTTCTTAATAAGTACCTGTCCAGATTTTTGACCAGATGTACCTAATTTTCATGAGCCTTTGATCGTGTTTTTGAGTTGAGTGGTATGCAGTGGAGCCCTGACTGTATAACTAAAGACAAAGGAAAGGTCCACTGACAGCACTGATGTGTGAATTCCTTGTACTGGAGCCCTAACTTCATAACTAATAGTTTAAGAAGGTGCGGCAGAAAAAAATATGAGAGTGCTGCAGTAACTCTGCTGATCAGCATATGAAGTACTTTTGAGCACACATGCTTTCATTTGATGGCTTTTGAATATCCCTGCCTTAGCACTGAAATGTTCATTTAGTCCTTGTAAGATGTAGTCCTGTGGATATTGCATTATGTTAGAGATGCATATTTTCAGACGTATTAAATATGTTTTTAGTTATGTAATAGAAGTGTGAATGAAATACCCGCTATTTAACATATCTTCCGAGATTATTATGTTTATGCTTATTTTATAAGAGTGTGAAAAAAGCATTTTCATGAGCACTGAGAATATGTCTGGCCATCAGTGTAAGCTGCGTATGTGCAGCAGCCTGTGTTACAGCCCTGCTTAATGCTGATGTTTGTATTCTATGGGCATCAGTTTAAGCTGCATGAGTGTAGCATCCTGTGTTACAGCCCTGCTCAATGCAGATGTTTCTGTTCTATGGGCATCGGTGTAAGCTGCATGAGTGTAGCAGCCTGTGTTACAGCCCTGCTCAATGCAGATGTTTGTATTCTATGACCATCAGTGTAAGCTGCATGTGTGCAGCAGCCTGTGTTACATTCCTGCTTAATGCTGATGTTTGTATTCTGTGGGCATCAGTTTAAGCTGCATGATGCTCAATGCAGATGTTTCTGTTCTATGGTAAGCTGCATGAGTGTAGCATGCCCTGCTCAATGCAGATGTTTCTGTTCTATGGCAGCCTGTGTTACAGCCCTGCTCAATGCAGATGTTTGTTTTCTATGACCATCAATGTAAGCTGCATGTGTGCAGCAGCCTGTGTTACATTCCTGCTTAATGCTGATGTTTGTATTCTATGGGCATCAGTTTAAGCTGCATGATGCTCAATGCAGATGTTTCTGTTCTATGGGCATCGGTGTAAGCTGCATGAGTGTAGCAGCCTGTGTTACAGCCCTGCTCAATGCAGATGTTTGTATTCTATGACCATCAGTGTAAGTTGCATAAATGCAGCAGCTTATGTCAGCTACAATCCTGCTTAATGCAGATGTTTGTATTCTATGGGCATCAGTGTAAGCTGCGTAAATGCAGCAGCCTGTGCTAGCTCCAGTTCTGCTTAATGAAGATGTTAGTATTCTATGACTATTAGTGTAAGCTGCATGAGTGCAGCAGCCTGTGTTACAGCCCTTCTCAATGCAGATGTTTCTATTCTATGGGCATCAGTGTAAGCTGCATATGTGTAGCAGCCTGTGTTACAACCCTGCTCAATGCAGATGTTTGTATTCTTGATCATCAGTGTAAGCTGCATGAGTGCAGCAGCCTGTGTTAGTCCAGCTTAATGCAGATGTTTGTATTCTTTGACTATCGGTGTAAGATGCGTGAGTGCAGCAGCCTGTGTTACAGTCCAGTTCAGTGCAGATGTTTGTATTATATAGCCATCAGTGTAAGCTGCATGAGTGCAACAGCTTGTGCTACAGTCCAGCTCAATGCAGATGTTTGTATTCTGTGACCATCACTGTAAGCTGCATGAGTGCAATAGCCTGTGTTGTAGCCTGCTCAATGCAGATGTTTGTATTCTATGGCCATCAATGTAAGCTGCATGAGTGCATCAGCCTGTGCTACAGTCCTCCTCAATGCAGATATTTGTATTCTGTGGCCATCAGTGTAAGCTGCTTGAGTGCAGCAGCCTACGTTATAGTCCATTTCAGTGCAGATTTTAGTATAGCAGGAAATATAGCAGGAAACCTTGCTTTGTCAAATATTTTCTTACCTTTGTCTCAGTATTGCTAGTCATCTGGTGTCTGAGAATCATGCTTGCTATGGTGAACAGTGTGGAGCATCCAGGGTCTTCCTGGAAAAGGATACTGGCCCATTGGATATATCCCTTTTTATTTGAGTTTTGCAGTAGTATGGTTCATGTAACTCTGATCTCAGGTTAATTAAGAAGTGCTGTCTGTAATCATTTCGACATCGAAGTCCATTGTGTGTACCTACTTTTGCTGACCAGTGACCTCTTGGGTGTGACTACACTGAACTCTGAACAGTTTGCTTCGCAAGTTTAATGTCACTCACTGGTGCTGTAACCTGCATTGCCTGTGAGCTTGCAGGAGCTGCTCCACTGTTGTGAACTGATATTAGCTGTGAAAGAAGTAGCTTGCTGGGTCATTAAAACATCTACAAATGCTCATGTTGTCCTGAGCTTGTGAAGTAATTTTTTTCTTGTTTAGAAGGTAGTTTGTGGCTATGCATCAAGGCTGCTTGGGGGAATATGCATAGTATTGTAAAGTGTTTGAAATAACAGACTGAGAATCCTTTGAATCCTGTTTTCCTGAGTTCAATTCCATTAAGACTCAGTTGCTGCACTGTGAAACATTTGCGTAAAAAACTTAATTAGATATGTGTTTCTGGGGCACAGTTGAGGACAGACTGTCATGTCTTGATGTCATCCACTTAACAAAAGACTAAAAAATGAGGACAGTAAAGCACATGTTAACCTTGATAATACTGGTCATTGATTCTTAGAAAGAAGGCGTCTATGTTTTTATACAGGAATTTAATGCTTACGGATGCAACAAAATGGATACTTCTCTTTCTGCATGTGTGCCATTGTCTTGTCCGGCAAAGCAGATTGGCATCACCGTTGCTGTTTAACCTACTGTGATGTGAAGGTACAGTTGGCTGATAACATCTGCCATCCACCGTCAGGCTTCATACTTGCATGTGCTTTCCTGACTTTATTCCAGATAAGTGCATCTGTTTAACTGATACCAACAAACCTTTTATAAAGATTAAAAGGACTTGACTAGGCAAGTCATTTCAAGAACCAGCATTCTTCATTTAGTAAAAACTGTGCATATTCTTTTCTTGAGAATTGTGTTAGTAGTGCATTTCAGTCTGTGACATGCAGCTGATTACTTATGGTGTTTGATACTTTCAAATGTCTTAGCATCATCTTAAAGGTCAACTTTTCGGTTACAGCATGAGACAGTTTAAGGCACTGTTCTAGCAAAGTGCTGAATCTACATAAACCAATTTTTTTTTTTTTTTGCTTATTTGGTCATTTGGCTAGGATATTTCTTGGCAACTGACATTACTATGTGTAGCTTGTCTTTGTGTAAAGCAGGCCTTTGTTTTTCATTGTTTGGACATGGGCAGACTTTGTCATCGGAAGTTGCACAGAAAATGTGTTCTGTCAATAGTTGAAAGACTGCAAACACTCAAGGACTTTGTACAGTTTGGTAAATATGTTTTTAACCACTATTTGATGTGGGATGTGAATTTAACTTGTATTTACTATTTTTACTTAGTTTCAGGGGTACCTGATTTCACAGATGTGTCCTTTGAAAAGCAAATGTTTAGATCTGTTCATGGTTTAATGTTATACCAGCTGATAGACATATAATTAATTATCTGTACATTTATATATGTATATAGGTTCATAGGTAGGTACTAGGCTATCGGCCCAAGGTCCTAAGTAAGCCTAGCCAACAAGGTTCCCTGGCTTACGCCACCCAAGAAAGTTATTTTCTTGTGCCCCTGTCGAGCAGAGCCACAGAAGTGATCCCCGGGGTGTATTTCCTATTTCCCATCCACTCCTCAAGATTTTTCTTGAAGAGTGCTAATGAGGAACTTTGCTTGACATAGATGGGTAGTTTGTTCCTGAGTATGGGAAGTCTCTGGGACAGGAATCTATCCTTCCAGCATGTCCTGTTTATTGTGGTGACAAGGTTTAGGTCCCTAGAGCGTGTACCTCGGAGAGATTGGGATTTCTTTAGGTGTAGCATGTCCAACAACTCTGGGTTTAACATAGCTTTATATGTTAGGCAAAGATCACCTCAGAATAGGCAATATCTTACGGAGCAAAGCTGGAGTTTTTTGAGACGGTCAGTGTAGGGCATCTGTTTGAGGCCAGTAATCCTCTTTGTGAGGTACATCTGTGGGCTTTCCAGCTGCTGCAGATGTCTTGTGAGGTACATTCCAAATGGGGCGTTGTACTCTATAATGGGTCTAATGAGTGTCAAGTAGAGGGGAACAATGACCTCTTTTTTCCTGGATGAGAACCCTTTTGTGATGAGGTGTACCACGTAGAAGGATTTCCTGACTATTGTGGCGATGTGATTATCAAAGGAGAGACTACTGTCCACCTGGGTCCTAAGGTCTGTTATCACACATTCGGTATTAAGTAGACTGCCGCCTGTGTGGTAGTTCATGGGTACAGACTTTTTACCAAAGGGGATGACGATGCACTTTTTGGCATTGAGCTTAAGGCCATGGCTCTGACACCAGGCATCTGTCTCAGTGAGGCCCTTCTGTAGGATGTCCACATCATTTGGGGACTCGACTATGGCTCCTAGTTTGCAGTCATCTGCGAACTTCATTAGCCAAAGGCCTTGTTTGTTAGCCTGTACTTCAGAGAAGTAGATACCAAACAGGAGAGGTCTCAGGACTGAACCCTGGAGTACTCCACTTGTCACTGATTTGAAGTCGGATTTGGAGTCTGCAACTTTTACAGTGTGGGTTCTGTCAGTGAGCCAGTTGGCAACCCATCTTGTGACGTAGGGATTTATCCCTAGTTTAGGGAGTTTAGCTATAATTCCAGAATGGGGGATGGTGTTGAAACCCTTGGTGAGGTCAAGATAGGTTGTGTGAACCACCTTACCCTCGTCTACGGCTTTGGTGACTGGCTCAAAGAAGGTTCAGGAGGCATGATCTACCTTTCACAAACCCGAACTGGGTGGGGTCCAGAGTTTGGAGGTTACCAATGTCTTTGTTTATGAGTTCCATGATGATACGTTCCATGGCCTTGCAGACCAGGCTCGTCAGGCTAATAGGTGTTAGTTCTCGGGATCAGTGGTGGCTCCCCCTTTGTGGAGTGGGGTAACTGTTGCTGTGCGCCATTCAGTGGGCACAAATCCTGACGTGAGGCTATGATTGAACATGGTGCTTAGGTGAAGATTCAGTTCATTCTGAAGTTCGGGTAAAACACAGCCTGGGATGTTGTCCGGTCCCATGGATGCTGTGTTTTTGGCTTTAGAGAGTGCAGCTTTTACCTGCGTAGTTGTGATTACAGGGACTCTGTATTCTTCCTGCATAGATATGGGCCCTTTAGGGGGTGAGAGGGGGTAATGTTAACACTGAACCTACCTGCCAGGATGTTGGCAATATCAGTTGGTTCTGTAATTTTCGTGCCATTGTGCTGTAACTCACAGCAGATCTGGGTGTTGCCACTGAGATTCTTGACATAGTTGTAGAATGCTTTGTGGTTGTCCCTAGAATCAGCGGCAATTTTGTTTTCATAGCTAGCTTTGGAGGATCTTGTAAGGAATCTCAGCTTCTTACTGAAGCTGACCAGGGAGCTCCTCCATTCATGGGATTTTACTCTCTTTTGCAACAGTTTCTTCCTTCTGTTGTAGAGTTTGTTTATGGCAGGGGACCACCAGATTGGCTTCCTTTTTTTTGGAGGATAGCATCTTTGTTCTGTTTGGGATAGCATGATCCATGCACTCGTGTAAGTGCTTATAGAGTACATTTGTGTAAGACTCAACAGTCGTAACTGTATTGTCCATCTGCATGGGTGTCATAAAGTTTGCCACTTCTGTCTTAAGAAGCATGAAATTGGCTTTGGAGAAATTTTTTATCTTGGTTTCCTTAATGGAGGGTGGGGCAGGATGTGGATATCTAGAGTGATTAGCTTATGGTCGGATCTGACCAACGAGAAGTTGACTTCAGGTGTGGAACACCGGTCACTCATGTTGGTAATGACTAGGTCTAGGATATTGTTACCCCTGGTGGGGGTGTGGATAAGTTAATCCAGGGCATTGGAATTTATGAATTACAAGAAGCGTTGAGTGAAGGAGTTGGTACATGAGTAGTTTTCCCAGTTAATGGTGGGTAGTTGAAGTCGCCCATTATTAGGGTATTTGGTTGAACCGTAATATTTTCCAGTATATCAAGAAAAGAGGAGTGGGAATCCTGGGGCATGGTGGGGGATCTGTAGCAAGCTACAGTTTGGATTGCTGTTTTGCCCAGAGTGAGTTGCACTTGAATAACCTCGGATGCATTATGCTGAGCAACTGGCCTGGAGGTGTGGATATCCTTAATGAATATGGACACACCTCCGCCTTTGGTGTTCTGGTCCAGGTTAGGTGGCCGAAAAGTGTAGTATGAGTTCTAGCCTGGTAATGCAGGGGTGTTGTCTGGAGCCTTGAACCAGGTCTCAGTCACTGCACAGATGTCGATGTTCTCCATTTTAAGGAGTGCCTCGAGGGAGTGCATTTTGATATTTAGACTTCTAGCATTGAATAGCATTACCCTCAGTTTTTGCTTGCCTGTTTCTGTTGCGGTGGTGAATTTGTCATTTGAAACTTGCCTAAGAGCAGATCTGGGTGTTGCCACTGAGATTCTTGACATAGTTGTAGAATGCTTTGTGGTTGTCCCTAGAATCAGAAAGGCACTATAGGGGCAGCAAGAGCCTTAGCCAGAAGCCAGTATATGGAATCCCAGGGGTGACAGGTGCAGGCCATCTCTGGCAAAGCATTGTGGTCTGTCAGCCATATCATCCCAGGCAGACAGATACTGGATCCCCTTAGAATGACACCAGAAGCTTAGCCAATTGTTATATATATATAAAATGTGTGTGTGTGTGTGTGTGTGGGTGTGTGTGTTTGTGTGTGTGTGTGTGTGCGTGTGTGTGGTCATTCTTCTGGTTCATTGGTAGTTAAACCTGTGATGTTATGTAGTCCAGTACCGCCTACATTCTTACCCGTTGGATCGGAGCCGGACCTCGGCTCCAACATGGCCATACTCTAGCTCGAAGTCTTCAATTGGCTCGTGGCTAAGAGGTAACCCATGCTGCAATGCGCCTATCCCCCAGATCTCATTTGCCGCTCATACAGCTCAGACGTGGTCTCGCTCTTGGCCGTGGCTAAGTACAATTTTTCTACTATTTGTTCGATTTAGTAGCTTCAAAAGCTATTTTAGTAGCTAGTGTGTGTGTTTTGCTTCTAGCCGGTTCAATTGAACTTTTCTGGTATCCCGTTTCCTTTGGTGTTTACGGGCTAGGCCCGTTTCAGTTAGAGGACCTAGCCCTCCCCTGTTTTTTCTTTTGTTTTTTTGTTGTTCTTGTTCTTGTTGTGTAGCAGGTCAATCCCCTTTGTCAGCGGGTTCCTTGTGGTGTGACTGTTTGTTTTTCCCCTGTTTTTTCCTGGGCTATGCCCGTTTAACTTAGAGAACCTAGTCCTCCCTGTGGTTACCTTGCGGTCTCCAGGACGTTTGAGTTAGAGGCTCTAGTTTCCTGTGCTCCTTTGATTTCTGTGGTGAAGGTGCCCCTACCATTTCCCCCTGTGTGTGTGTTCTTGTCTTAACATGTCTAAGGAGTCTAAAGAGCGCAGGCCTTTGGGCTTCAAAAAGTGTGTTAAGTGTAACAACAAGATGTCTTTGACGGATGGGCACTCTGTGTGTGTGTATTGCTTGGAGGCTATTCATTTACAGGAATCTTGCTTGTTCTGTCACTCTTTCAGCCCCCGCATGCTGCAAGAGAGGAAGAACAAGCTAATATTAAGGGGACTGCTGAAACCTTCCTTTGAAGAGGATTTGGAAAGATCTTCCAGTTCCAAGTCTTCTCCTTCCAAACCAGACAAAAAGATGGACAAAAAATCGTCTAAGAAACGCTCTCCGGCTCCGTCAGTCTCCTCGGAGCCGCCTGAGAAAATTATTAAAACTACAATTGCTTCTTTGGCTCCACTGGTTTCGGGGCCGACAGAAGACAGTGCTTCGATGATGTCTACATCGGCTCCAGGTTTATTGGAGCCGGTGACAGATTTGTCAGTTCGGAGCCGGTCTCCAGTTTTTCGACCGGTTTCTCCAACTCATAGGTCTCCCTCTATAGGGAGATCCAGATCCCCGACCATGTCCTGTAGGTCCTCCAGGACACTTTCTGATGACGATGTCGATAGAGTGGTGAGGAAACTGCTGCAGTCATCGGTGCTGGCTAAATTACTTTTGGCTGTGGCCCAGTCGGCTCCAGAGCCTGTCCTCCCTTCATCTTTGGCTGTTCCTCCTCAGGACCTTGCTTTGGAGCCAGAGCTGTCGGTTCCGTCTGATGACTCGAAATCGGCACCAGTAGCCCCTTCTGTTATCTCTGCTTCGATCTCCGCTCCGACCCCGTCGGCGCCGTCCACGGGGTCCAGGATTCACAGCTCACCGGTCGGAGCCGAGAGGGAGGTATTGGGTCGATTTTCTTGAGCTCCGAGCCTTCCTCTCGGTGCTTCAGCTCGTGTGAGTGTGGACCCGACATCGGCTTCAGACCTTATTTTCTCGGCTCTGAGGGTGTTTTCTATGGTTAGTCGACCGTTGGAGCCGGAGGGAACAGCTTTTGAGGTCATGAGGAGTGTGCTGGCCAGGTCGTCAGTGCAAGAGGAAGCACATTGACTCCCAAGATGAGTCCCTCATGTCTGACATCGACCTCGAGGAGTCAGAGGGGTCCCCTAAGTCATCTTCTGACGATATATCTTTTTCAGATATCTTGGAAATACTGCGACAGTGAGGCGACTGACCATCTAAAGCCCCTTCTGAGGAGGAGTCGGTGTTCCTGAAGGCATTTGGGTCCCAACTCTTCGTCTCTTGGGTTTCTCCCCCATTCGATGAGCTCCTGGACCTCGTTTGTCGAAAGGCCGGACACTGTGGAACCGGTCCCTAGGAGACCCAACAAGTTTTTGTCCGCTCCCCTTGATAGAGAATTTCTTACAAAAGGCTTTCCAGTAGATGCCATGGTGGTGGCAGCAGCCACCAAGAAGGAACTTGCAGAAACTTCATCTACCGTCCATCCCCCTAACAAGGAGTCCAGGGCTATGGACAGGTATGTGAAGTGTGTGTTTTCTTCAGCGGCCTTTACACTGCGGTCGCTGAACTACTTATCGCATTTTACACGGCTCCAAAGAGATCGCCTAAAAGAGTTGGGAGATTCTCTACAGGGTAACATTTCTGATGCTGTGGCTCACAAAGTCAGTACTCAGATGTCTACCCTAAATTCTGTTACCAACTCCTCCATGAGGCTGATCTCATATGCAGCCGATGGAGCGAGCAGGGCTGCGGGTTCTGGAGTCTCTCTTAGGAGACACTCCTGGATGCGCCTGTGCGACTTCGCGGAGGCCTTCAAGTCTACCTTCATCAGCGCGCCCTTTGACTGTTCATCCTTATTTGGAACCAAGGTGAAGGATACTCTCACTAGGTGCGAGCAGGAAGGAAAACCCTGTCTGCCGTGCAAGTCCGCTTTTCCATGCCTTCTAGACCTTATCCCAAGGGCCAGAAAGGTGGAAAAATGTGGTTCAGAAAATCGCAGAGGTTTTTTTCATGACGCACAGAGTGATTCCCCCTCCAGAGGCAGAGGAGGGGGGGTGGAAATTCAGGTAGACGCCGCCCTAGATGCAGAGGAGGCCCGCGTAACCAGAGGGACCACGATTCCTTTCTTGGCTCTCCCTACCAGTGCTCCTGAGAAGAGGCCTGACTGTGCGTCTCTGAAGCCAGTCGGGGGTCGCATTTCTCTATACCCAGAAGCCTGGCGAGACATCACCCAAGACAAGTGGGTATTAGAGATAATCATTGTTAACTGCCCTTAAATACAGTTCTAATTAATTGGTTAATTGATAAAATACCAACCAGATAAGTATCCTATTGTGTCAATACATAGTACTGCATCAGAAATGTTGTACAAAATAAGCATGTATAATGACGAAAATATATAAAAAACTGATCTATTTGAACTGTATATATTAAATAAATAAATATGCAAATCCATAAGTATATAAATTTACAATCATAAATACATATGTTAAAATAAATCATAAAATAGTTAATAAATTCCAAAATAAATAAAATCAATATATATAATACATGTAATACATATAATAAATATATATTTAATATGTTGTATAATAACAAGACTGTACGTGCTCCAGATGTCATCCAAAGATGTATAACACAAAATGTCAACAGACCAAATACATACCCCACTACTAACTACATGTAGGTTTATATATCTGTGTGTGTGTATGCTACAATTGAATACACTACCTATACTGTTGTAGTATATAAAAGGAAGTAATTTTATAATATCAAAACAAACATCTTTATAAAACCAACAAACCCACTCCAAACTTTTTAATTATTTAACTCAGTTTAGGGTTGTTGGATAAAAGTTTAAGGGCAGGTTTTATGGTTTTATGGTTTTATAGTTCCCTCCAGGTTTAGGACCAACAACACAGACAATAATAATATACCTCGTCTGATGTTGACTTACTATAAAGGGATACACTGGATACAAAGAGGTATAAATGAAGCGTGGAAAATGTTCTCCCATATCAGCACTGATGTCTCCATTTTTCAACAACCACTTAGGTTTGGGTTCAGGAAAAACAACAATTTCAAAAATTTATTTGAGAAGAAGAAGCTTCCTTGTGGAAGTGGTACACAACAAAAGGTGGGGACTCATAAATGTGGTAGATGTGGACAATGCACCTTTATATTGGGGGAAAAAACACTTTGGCTTAGTAAATTAGATTTGAAATTGAAAAGTAAGGGCTACCATACCTGTCATACCAAAGGGGTGGTTTACTTGGCTTTATGTTTAATCTGTGAAAAATACTAAATTCGGTAAAACCAGTAAGTTAAAACAAAGGGTTTACGAACATATAAGAGATATAAATACAAGAAATGTTAATAACGCCCTTTTTAGGCACACTGAGGTGTGCAAAAAAGCCAACATTAAGTTTTGGGTTTTGGAAGAAGTTACAAGAAATGAAAGGGGAGGTGACTGGGAGTCGCTACTTGAATACAGAGAAATGATTTGGCAACTCAGGCTGGATGCCTGTGGTTCATATGGGATGAACGACCACCTCTCCATAAAACCTGCCCTTAAACTTTTGTCCAACAACCCTAAACTGAGTTAAATAATTAAAAAGTTTGGAGTGGGTTTGTTGGTTTTATAAAGATGTTTGTTTTGATATTATAAAATTACTTCCTTTTATATACTACAACAGTATAGGTAGTGTATTCAATTGTAGCATACACACACACAGATATATAAACCTACATGTAGTTAGTAGTGGGGTATGTATTTGGTCTGTTGACATTTTGTGTTATACATCTTTGGATGACATCTGGAGCACGTACAGTCTTGTTATTATACAACATATTAAATATATATTTATTATATGTATTACATGTATTATATATATTGATTTTATTTATTTTGGAATTTATTAACTATTTTATGATTTATTTTAACATATGTATTTATGATTGTAAATTTATATACTTATGGATTTGCATATTTATTTATTTAATATATACAGTTCAAATAGATCAGTTTTTATATTTCGTCATTATACATGCTTATTTTGTACAACATTTGATGCAGTACTATGTATTGACACAATAGGATACTTATCTGGTTGGTATTTTATCAATTAACCAATTAATTAGAACTGTATTTAAGGACAGTTAACAATGGATACAATGGATTCTGATGAAGTCTTGATGTGATAGATGAAAGCGCGCTCAATCCCATTGTGCTTGTTTTGTTGCTTTGGTGTTCCATTAAATTTATCGTTTTATATAAATTTACCTGTGGCTTACACTTTTGTGTCACGACACGTACTGAGGTTGTACTGGAGGAGACCCTTCATGGTAAATGCAAGCGGAGGTGTTTATGTTTTAGTTTTATTCTTTTGACGTGGAGAGGAGGTGAACTTGGTTACTTTGTGCTACCGCCAGCGTTTACGAGGGATCCCAGATGGAAAAGGATAATTCTTTGTTAAGCCAACTTCTTAGGCTTATTCACAGTCATTCGCAAGGCTGTAATGATTCAGGCAGCCTGGTGAACACCAACGAGTCTATTCCTTGTGCCCAAGGAAGTCCCAAGGAGAACCGGAGACCAATGATGACATCACGGACTAGTACGGAGGGTGAAGGTAGCGGCTTAAACCTTAATGTCGGTTTTGGTGAACGCTCGACTAACCCGGTTTGTGGTGGAACATTAAAAGAAAAAGGTCCGGGTAAATACAACTCTCTGGATGCGTATAAGAACATTTCCTTTTCGGAATGGCTTGGCAAATCATTTTCTGTGACCACGCAGGAGAAAGAAAAAGAAAGAACTGGTACGATTAATTATAGCTATAAGGACAAATGTAAACTACTAGAAACTGAGTTATTTAAATACAAAAGTTTGTGTTTAGAGAACTGGTACTTGACGCAATGCGTCGAACAAAATATTGTACCCAAAGGACTGAGATTGAACAAATACCCCAATAACATACAGGGGAATGAAAAGTTATTTAAAACAATATCTGATTTGTTAAATGATTGTGGCATCTCTATTTTGAAAGTAATGATTAGTAGTAACACTGAAATAATAGAGGACATTAAATCACGTATTGACGTGTTGCAGTCGGACATTACTAAAGATTTATTCTTTACATTACAGGAATATAAGGATTTGTACTGCAAAGTGCTCCATGATGTAGATGTCAATATATCCAAAAATCACAAGCGGAAGTTAGGTAAAATTGAACGTGATTTACACGATTATAGGGAAGGTAAGGCATATATGGATCCAGGGAAATTCAGTAAGAGGAAGTACTATAATGGAAATGGATTTAATGGCAAAAATGGAGTTGATAGGAGATACGAACCTGAACCCTATTACACTAATAGAGTTTATGGACAGGAAAGGGGGCCCAACTTTCAAGATTCAAATTTCACTGAGGGGAATTTTATAGATGGGGACTATGTAAGCGAATTATCACCTGAACACGCATCCCCTTTGGGGGAAGGGGGAGAGGGTGTGAGAAGGTCAGAGAGATTGAAAAAACAGTACCACCCTCCCTCCTATGCGGAGGCAGCAGGGAATCAACATCAGAGAAAACGGGGGATGAACAATTACAGGTAGGGCTCGGTTCAGATTTGACTGGTACAACTACCCTCGACCACGATAACCCTTTGGACAACTGGGGTAGTAATGGAGTCCCCAACAATGTGTATACTGGGTTTGATACTCAAGAGTTAGAGGATATGAACAGCATTAACGATTGTAATATTGTCTCTACAAAATGTAAAATTAATGTGAACAACAGCTTTCACATTTATAATTTCACTGACTTAGAGGTTACCAATGATTTTTTTGGGCTTTTTACAAAAGGTTTTTCGTTCATTCCTATAAAAAAACCAAGATTGGAAAATCTACTACTAGACGTTAAATTATTTACTAGAAAATTGCATCTCAAGAACCTATTAGGACAAGGGGTTAATATGAATATGAATACATTTAAAAGGAAGAGTACATTTAATCCCCCTCTACAACGTGACATTGCCAGTTTTGAGACTCATGTACTTTACATGATTAGACAGGGCTATAAAGGGGAAGATGGTGTTAAAGAATATAGTAATTTGACGAGAGAAGAAGCCACCATTTTGAAGAAATTACAGGGTAATGATAAAATTAGAATCATGAAGCCTGATAAGTGGGGTGGTGTGGTCCTGATGGATCATTGGGACTACACTCAGAGGATGCTTGACATCCTTAGTATAGGGGATAGATACTGAATTGCGTCCAGAAATGAAATGAATATCTGTTATAAGAAAATTGATTACTGGTTGGAAGACAACCTTTTACAGGGTCTAATAGACTTGGAACTATATAATTATCTTAAAGTTCCCAAACCAGTGATTCCGGAAATATTCGGTATCCCCAAAATTCATAAAGATGTCCACAACCCCCCTTTCAGGCCAATAGTGACTTCGCAGTGTTCTAAGACACAGCCCCTTGCCATTTTCATTGATATGAAACTGAAGAATTTTCATTTGAATTACAAACATATACTTATTGATTCATGGGATTTTCTTACTAAATTTAATGAGGTTCCTTATGATGAAAATTTTGTATTTGTGACTATTGATGTCCGTGATTTATTCTCCGTTATACCACATGACACTGGTTTAACCTGGTTTGAACATATGTTAGTTGAATTTAATTTATTTAATACGACTGACTTCAGGTTAATTCTTGAGAATATGGAGTTGGTGTTGAAAAATAATTTTCTATTCTTCCAGGGAGACATATACCATCAGTTGGGGGGGTGGCTATGGGATCGGCCTGTGCCCCCACCTATGCCAACATTATCATGCTGTTTTGGGAGCTTGAATATGTTTTCAAATCAGATTTTTGGATAAATGTTATTACGTACTTCAGGTTCCTGGACGACATCTTTATGGTGTGGAAAGGGACCGTTGAGGAAGTGGAAAGGTTTATTGAATATTTACATACAACTACCACTTTTTTGGAATTCACTTTCCAATACAGTAAAGAACAGATAGATTATCTAGATGTGACTATTATGAAGAACAAAGTGGGTAACAAATATGAATCCAAGGTCTTTAGAAAGGAATGTTTTTCGAATTCCTATGTCCATTTTGAAAGTGACCATCCCTTATATCTTAGGAAAAATATAGTTAAAGGTCAAATGATCAGGGCCTCACGTATGACCAGTGAAGATGGTTCATGTAGTAAGGAAATGGATTTAATACAAAAGTTTTTTAGGGATAGAGGCTACCCAGGAGCACTAATTAGGAACGTTAAACGTGAAGTATTGAGAAAACGGTATATTCAGTATAAGCCACTATTGATACATAGCCTTTGTGACGATGGACAGATTACGATAGTTCCCTCCAGGTTTAGGACCAACAACACAGACAATAATAATATACCTCGTCTGATGTTGACTTACTATAAAGGGATACACTGGATACAAAGAGGTATAAATGAAGCGTGGAAAATGTTCTCCCATATCAGCACTGATGTCTCCATTTTTCAACAACCACTTAGGTTTGGGTTCAGGAAAAACAACAATTTCAAAAATTTATTTGAGAAGAAGAAGCTTCCTTGTGGAAGTGGTACACAACAAAAGGTGGGGACTCATAAATGTGGTAGATGTGGACAATGCACCTTTATATTGGGGGAAAAAACACTTTGGCTTAGTAAATTAGATTTGAAATTGAAAAGTAAGGGCTACCATACCTGTCATACCAAAGGGGTGGTTTACTTGGCTTTATGTTTAATCTGTGAAAAATACTACGTCGGTAAAACCGAGCGTAAGTTAAAACAAAGGGTTTACGAACATATAAGAGATATAAATACAAGAAATGTTAATAACGCCCTTTTTAGGCACACTGAGGTGTGCAAAAAAGCCAACATTAAGTTTTGGGTTTTGGAAGAAGTTACAAGAAATGAAAGGGGAGGTGACTGGGAGTCGCTACTTGAATACAGAGAAATGATTTGGCAACTCAGGCTGGATGCCTGTGGTTCATATGGGATGAACGACCACCTCTCCATAAAACCTGCCCTTAAACTTTTATCCAACAACCCTAAACTGAGTTAAATAATTAAAAAGTTTGGAGTGGATTTGTTGGTTTTATAAAGATGTTTGTTTTGATATTATAAAATTACTTCCTTTTATATACTACAACAGTATAGGTAGTGTATTCAATTGTAGCATACACACACACAGATATATAAACCTACATGTAGTTAGTAGTGGGGTATGTATTTGGTCTGTTGACATTTTGTGTTATACATCTTTGGATGACATCTGGAGCACGTACAGTCTTGTTATTATACAACATATTAAATATATATTTATTATATGTATTACATGTATTATATATATTGATTTTATTTATTTTGGAATTTATTAACTATTTTATGATTTATTTTAACATATGTATTTATGATTGTAAATTTATATACTTATGGATTTGCATATTTATTTATTTAATATATACAGTTCAAATAGATCAGTTTTTTATATATTTTCGTCATTATACATGCTTATTTTGTACAACATTTCTGATGCAGTACTATGTATTGACACAATAGGATACTTATCTGGTTGGTATTTTATCAATTAACCAATTAATTAGAACTGTATTTAAGGACAGTTAACAATGGATACAATGGATTCTGATGAAGTCTTGATGTGATAGATGAAAGCGCGCTCAATCCCATTGTGCTTGTTTTGTTGCTTTGGTGTTCCATTAAATTTATCGTTTTATATAAATTTACCTGTGGCTTACACTTTTGTGTCACGACCACTGAGGTTGTACTGGAGGAGACCCTTCATGGTAAATGCAAGCGGAGGTGTTTATGTTTTAGTTTTATTCTTTTGACGTGGAGAGGAGGTGAACTTGGTTATTAGAGATAATCTCCAGAGGTTATCATATTCCCTTTCTTTCATCTCCTCCTCCAAACAAAAGAATTCCAGACATCCCACCCAGTCAAAGGGATTCCACAACCTTAGAAGTTCAAAAGTTGCTGTTAAAAGGAGCCATCCAGCCTGTCCCCTCAGACCAAGTAGGATTAGGGACTTACTCCAGATTCTTTTTGGTGCCGAAAAGAACAGGGGACCGGAGACCCATTTTGGATCTCTGCCGTTTGAACCTTCATGTAGAGAAGTCCATGTTCCACATGGTCACGTTACACTCAGTTCTCCCGTTATTAGGGAAAGATGTGTGGATGTGCTCCATCAACCTCAAGGATACTTACTACCATATAAAAATGGACAGGGCATCCAGACATCACCTACACTTCCGGCTGGGAGCCAGTCATTTTCAGTTTCACGCCCTGCCCTTTGGTCTCACCACAGCCCCCAGGGTTTTCACCAAATGCATGGCAGTGGTAACGGCTCACTTGAGACGTCTGGGATTCCACGTGTTTCTGTACCTGGATGACTGGCTCTTGTCTGCCATCACCAGGCATCTAGTACTACAGACCAGGGATGCCACTATTGCACTGTGCCAAAGTCTGGGAATCACCTTGAATTGGGAAAAATCTGCATTGTTGCCCTCGCAGTGTGTTACCTTTATCGGCGCCGAATTAGACACAGTGCTCATGAGCGTTTTCCTGCCAGAAGAGAGAATTCAGGTTTTACAGCAGCAAGTCTCCGCTCTACTACCACTGAAGAAGGTCAAGGCAAAAGTGGTCCTCAAGTTGTTAGGGACCATGGCTGCCACGATTATGCTAGTGCCTCTTGCAAGACTTCACATGAGGCTTCTTCAATATCTACTTTTTGCCCAATGGTCTATTCAGCACCTCCTGCTCTCCCACCCTATTGTAATAACCGGCAGGTGCAAGCAGGATCTACGCTGGTGGCTTCAGACCAGCAATCTCAACACGGGTATGCCTTTCGTTCTTCCTTCTCCGATTGCCACTGTGACCATGGATACCTCCCAGATCGGGTGGGGTGGGGGCATTATTTCGGCAGGGCTGTCCAAGGCACGTGGCAGGAACACGAGATCCATTTGCATATCAACATCTTAAAGATGAGAGCGGTGCTGTTAGTGTTGCAAGCACTTCAAAGCTTTCTTCCTCAGGGGACAATTGCTATCCACTCAGACAATATGTCAGTGGTCTGGTATCTGAACAAACAGGGAGGAACCAGGTCATATCCCTTTTGCAGAGAGGCTCTTCGAGTGTGGCAGTGGGCAGTATCTTCCCGGCGCTTTCTAGTGGCAACGCACATTCTGGGGAAGTCCAACGTGATTGCCGGCAAACTCAGCAGAGCTATTCTGATGCCTCACAAGTGGTCCCTGAATGAACAAGTGGCAGAACGGATTTTCCGCAGATGGGGTCAACCTTGCTGCGATCTATTTGCCAGCCCCCTCATTGCCAAATACAGCAGCTACTTCACCCTTATTCCCCCAGAGGGGGAAGCACCCAGGGATGCTCTAGTTCACGATTGGCCCTCTAGTCTTCTCTATGCCTTCCCTCCAATTCCCCTGATAATGAAGGTTATTCAGAAAGCACAGTCTTTGGGAAGCAAAATGATACTGATTGCTCCACAGTGGCCTCGTCAGATCTGGTGTCCTTTTCTTCACCCTTATCTAATGGACGAGCCATGGATTCTGGATCCAGAGCCAGATCTGTTGACTCATATGTCAGGGCTGTTCCACCCCTCCATCCAGACCCTCAGGTTGACAGCATGGTAGCTCCAATTCCGTCCCTAGTCAGGCTTCATGATTTTTAACCAAAGGTGGTTCATATTCTGTCTTCCTCTCACAAGCCTTCTACTAGGAAGATTTATTCCAGTAAGTGGAAGAGATACTCCGTTTGGGCTCATGAAAGACAGATTGATCCCTATACAGCTCCCATCTCATCAGTTTTAGAGTTTCTATCTCAACTGTTTATCCAGGATTCAGCTGCGGCAACTATCAAAGTGCAGTTGGCAGCCATTTCTACTTTTCATGTTGCTAATGAACCCAATCTAATGGCGCACAGACTTTGTAGGGCTTTTCTCAAAGGGACTATGCTACTTCGACCTCCGATCTTTGATCCTGTTATGCCATGGGACCTTAATTTTGTGCTACAGCAGCTTACCTCACCTCCTTTTGAGCCCGCAGCAACCTGTGACAGTAAATTTTTGTCTTGGAAGACAGTCTTTTTGATAGCCATCACTTCGGCTAAGCGGGTCTCTGAACTCCAATCTTTATCGGTTCGGCCCCCTTACTTGGTATTTCACAAGGATAGGGTTTCGCTAAGACCTAATCCTTCCTTTTTGCCTAAGGTTGCTTCAGTGGTCAATCTCAGCCAGTCTATTGAGCTGCCTGTGTTTTTCCCTGAATTCTCTAACAAGGCAGAATTTAAGTTTCATCAGCTAGATGGCCGCAGATAATTGCGTTTCTATTTACATAGAACAAAAGATTTTAGGAAGTCTGATCAACTTTGTATCGTTTACAGACAATAGACTAGGGACTTCACTTTCTAAAGTAACTCTGTCCAGATGGATTTCTAGCTGCATTTCCTTCATCTATTCTTCAAATGGCAAGGAATTACCCTTTAAATTAAAGGCTCACTCTACACGTTTGGTGTCTACTTCTACTGCGTTTCAGGCTAGGATGTCTATGGATGATATTTGTGCTGCAGCTACTTGGGCATCTCGTTGCACCTTTATTAGTCATTACAAATTAGATCTGGTATCAAGGGGCAGATCCTCATTTGGTTCCACAGTGCTCAGGAGTATTTTCCAGTGAGCCGCCCAAGGTTTAGGTGCTAGAGACGCTGTCCCGCGCGTAAGAATGTAGGCGAGATTGGACTACATAACATTAAGAAGTTATGTACTCACCATAACGTTCGATGTATGTAGTCCATCTCGCCTCACATTCTTACTAACCCACCCACCTACCCCCTCCTGGAAGACCTAGAGGTCGATTCTCTGTTTTCA
>NC_056732.1:1642981854-1642989354 GCF_019279795.1 Protopterus annectens
TCATCAGTTTTAGAGTTTCTATCTCAACTGTTTTATCAGGATTCAGCTACGGCAACTATCAAAGTGCAGTTGGCAGCCATTTTCTACTTTTCATATTTGCTAATGAACCCAATCTAATGGCGCACAGACTTTGTAGGGCTTTTTACTCAAAGGGACTATGCTACTTGACCTCCGATCTTTGATCCTGTTATGCCATGGAAGGACCTTAATTTTGTTACTACAGCAGCTTACCTCGCCTCCTTTTGAGCCCGAATGGCCCACTTAACCTGTGACGAAGTAAATTTTTTGTCTTGGAAGACAGTCTTTTTTGATAGCCATCACTTGACTAAACGGGTCTCCTGAACTCCAATCTTTATCGGTTTGGCCCCTTACTTGGTATTTCACAAAAAGGATAGGGTTTTAGCTAAGACCTAATCCTTCCTTTATGCCTAAAGGTTGCTTCAGTGGTCAATCTCAGCCAGTCTATTGAGCTGCCTGTGTTTTTCCCTGAGATTCTCTAACAAGGCAGGCCGGGGAATTTGAAGTTTCATCAGCTAGATGGCCGCAGATAATTGCGTTTCCTATTTACATAGAACAAAAAAGATTTTAGGAAGTCTGATCAACTCTTTGTATATGGTTTACAGACAATAGACTAGGGACTTCAGGTTTCTAAAGTAACTCTGTCAGATGGATTTCCTAGCTGCATTTCCTTCATCTATTCTTCAAATGGCAAGGAATTACCCTTTAAATTAAAGGCTCACTTTACACGTTTGGTGTCTACTTCTACTGCGTTTCAGGCTAGGATGTCTATGGATGATATTTGTTCTGCAGCTACTTGGGCATCTCGTTGCACCTTTATTAGTCATTACAAATTAGATCTGGTATCAAGGGGCAGATCCTCATTTGGTTCCACAGTGCTCAGGAGTATTTTCCAGTGTAAGGCGCCCAAGGTTTAGGTGCTAGAGGCGCTGGTCCCGTAAGAATGTAGGCGAGATTGGACTACATAACATTAAGTTACAGTTATGTACTCACCCATAACGTTCGATGTATGTAGTCCATCTCGCCTCACATTCTTACTAACCCACCCACCTACCCCCTCCTGGAGGACCTAGAGGTCGATTCTCTGTTTTCAGCACTCCTTCTTGAATTGTTGAGTTGGTTCTTCCTCTCCGCGTGTTTGTGTGTGTATATATATATATGCCAGGCTACGCGAAGCAAACAAGATCTGGGGGATAGAGCATTGCAGCATACAGGATACCTCTTAGTACGGAGCCAATTGAGACTTTTCTGTGAGCTAGAGTATGGCGAGTCGGGCCGAGGTTCAGCTCGAACCTGTAGGAGGTAGAATGTGAGGCGAGGTGGACTGCATACATCGAACGTTATGGTGAGTACATAACTTCTTGTTTATAAAAAGGCATTAAAAGGTAGATTAGTTTGATGAGTGTGTGTGTGTGTGTGTGTGTGTGTGTGTGTGTGTGTGTGTGTGTGTGTATGTATGTATGTGTATATATATATATATATATATATATATATATATATATATATATATATATATATATATATTGGATATAAAAATGTACATACCCCTATTAAAATGCCAGGTTTTTGTGATAAAAAAAATGAGACCACAATAAATCATTTCAAAATTTTCCCACCTTTATAACCTGTACAATTCAATTGAAAAACAAACAAATCTGTTGGGGGGAAAAATATAAAAAATAAAAAAACATAGAATAAGCTGGTTGCACAAGTGTGCACACCCTTAAGCTAATACTTTGTTGAACCACCTTTTGCTTTAATTACAACATTCATCCTTATTGGGTAGGAGTCTATCAGCATGGCACATCTTGACATGGCAATATTTGCCCATTCTTCCTTGCAAAACCACTCCAAATCTGTCATGTTGCAAGGGCATCCCTTGTGCACAGCCCTCTTCAGGTCACCCCACAGATTTTCCATTGGATTTAGGTCCGGGCTGTGGTTGGCAATTCCAAAATTTTAATTTTCTTCTGGTGAAGCCATTCTTTTGTTGATTTGGATGTGTGCTTGGGGTCATTATCATGTTGAAAGGTGAAATTTCTCTTCATCTTCAGCTTTCTAGCAGATGCCTGAAGGATTTGGGCCAAAAGTGACTGGTATTTGGAACTGTTCATAATTTCCTCCACCTTGATTAAAGCCCCCGTTGCGGCTGAAGAAAATCAACCCCAAAGCATGATACTTTAACCATACTTCACCGTGGGAATGATGTTCTTTTGGTGATGCGAAGTGTTGTTTTTGCACCAAACGTAACTTTTGGAATTGTGGCCAAAAAGTTCAACCTTGGTCTCATCAGACCATAACACATTTTCCCACATGCTTTTGGAAAACGTGATGTATTGTTTTGCAAATTTTAGCCAGGCCTGGATATTTTTTTCTGTAAGAAAAGGCTTCTGTCTTGCAACCCTACCCCATAGTCCAGACTTATGGAGAATACGGGCGATTGTTGTCACATGTAGTACACAACCAGTACTTGCCAGAAATTCTTGCAGCTCTTCATTGTTGCTGTAGGTCCCTTGGCAGCCTCCCTGACCAGTTTTCGTCTCGTCTTTTCATCAATTTTGGAGGGACGTCCAGTTCTTTGCAGCATCACTGTTTTCCCATATTTTCTCCACTTTTTGATGACGGTCTTCACTGTGTTCCATGGTATATCCAATGCTGTGGAATTCTTTTGTGCACTTCTCCTGACTGATAACCTTTCATCAATGAGATAGATCCCTTTGATGCTTTGTAAGCTGTCTGTGAACCATGCCTTTTCCTGTAGCAGGCAACTGAGTAAATGTCAGAAAAATCCTACTAGGACAGCTGAACTTTATTTGGGATTAATCAGAGTCTTTTAATTGATGGCAGGTATGTACCCAAGAAGACTGAATGCTGTAATTAAATCAAAAAGTGCTTTAACAAAGTATTAGTTTAAGGGTGTGCACACTTATGCAACCAGCTTATTGTACATTTTTTATTTTTTATATTTTTCCCCTAACAGATTTGTTTGTTTTTCAATTGAATTGTACAGGTTATAGGTCACATTAAAGGTGGGAAAAATTTTGAAATGATTTATTTTGGGCTCATTTCTTTATCTCACAAATATCTGGCATTTTAACAGGGGTGTGTACACTTTTTATATCCACTGTATGCATGTGTGTGTGTATGTGTGTGTGTCTCTCTCTCTCTCTCTCTACATATATATATATATATATATATATATATATAATGTGTGTGTGTGTGTGTGTGTATGTATGATGTAGATATACACTTGACGTGTTTTAGGTGTTATGTATAATAGGTGATGTGTGCTTGTGTGTGTGTGTGTGTGTATGTATGTATGTATGTACACACACACGTCCACATATTTGTACATAGTTAGTGGGAGGTGTTGAGGTGAAAGGAGAGAGTTTGACTGCAAACTGTTTTAAAGGTATAACAGCAACTCTGCAAATAATGTAATGTGTGTGTAATGTCTATAAGTGTATATATATGTGTGTGTGTGTGTGTGTGTGTGTGTGTGTGTGTGTGTGTGTGTGTATATATATGTGTGTGTGTGTGTGTCTCTCTCTCTCTCTCTCTCTCTCTATATATATATATGTGTGTGTGTGTGTGTGTGTGTGTGTGTGTGTGTGTGTGTGTGCATATATATATATATATATATATATATATGGGTGTACTACTTTACAATGAATTGTCACTTAACCGAAAATGAAAAGTAGAACCCCACTTCAGTGAAAGTGCACTTCAATGAAAGTGCACTTTCTTTGAAGACTAGGTGCCTGATCGCCTCACAAATAAAAAAAAAATATAATAGAAACATGCTTATGCAGGGTGGCAAGCCCCCCTGCACCCCCTATGTGGAGGGTCTGTGCCCCCCACACCCCCCTACTTAAATATACCAACTCCGAGATCGCACTACAGCGAGGAAAAGGGAATATTCCCATTCTGCACTGTATTGTGATCTCCGTAGTCAGTTTTCAAAGTTTCAGTACTTTGAACAAGTGAGTTCGTAAAAGTGAAGTTAGAAGTACTGAAACTTCGACCAACACAGTAGAACCACACACACACATATATATATATATATATATATATATATATATATATATATATACATATATACACACACACACATATATATATATACACACACACACACACACACACATATATATATACACACATATATATATATATATACACACACACACACACACACACATATATATATATATATATATGTGTGTGTGTGTGTCAATGTGTGTGTGTGTGTGTGTGTGTATATATATATATATATATATATCAGTAAAGAGAAAACCACACCAACACTCCACAGGGTAAATGCTGCACTGTCAAAGTCCACAAGTATAACAGCAATATAGAAAACCACAGCAGTAGCAACCATGAAATTCTTTTTCAAAGAAAATGTAAAAGAAAACGTAAAACAACAGGACGACTCTCATACTTTCCACGTAAAAATCTGGTTTAATAGTGCACTCAGTCAGTAAGCGCTTTCACTTAATAGCTTCATCAGACCTCATATCAAACTGAGTACATAACATTTAAAAAAAGAACATCCAGTCAAACTGCTCCAATTATAACGTCACATCCTGAATAGTCCTAATACACAGTTACAGAGCCTCTAGTGGATAAACATTATAACTAACTAGCATAATAATGGCACATAACATATGCACATAATATAACAACTACTTAGCTTCCTAACTCAAATCTTATAAATGTTTGAACATTAATCAATAATTTATGCTCGTTTAAAATCAAACTTTAAACATAAAAACAAACATCTAGAGTGCGAATTATGCACCAACTATGTTTAGCTCAATGTACGAGCATTACAAACATATCAATTCTGTAAACAAAATTCACACTTCATTAAAACAGTAAGCAGTGCATTGCTGTTGCTTAATACCAATAAGCAATGTACATAACGCACGATGTATAATACTTCAGATGAATGTTCTAAAGATATACAATGATTAGTATTGCTTTACTTAGATGCACTGTTCTTAGATCAATGTTAGGAATTTATGTTCTAAAGGATGTGTTTATGCGTCCGTTTTAAAATAGACACACTTACTACATGATTTAACAAGGGGGACAATTACTTTTTCACATAGGGCCATGTAGGTTTGGATCGTTTTTTTTTTCCCTTAATAAATAAAATCATCACTTAAAAACTGCATTTTGTGTTTACTTGGGTTATCTTTGTCTAATATTTACATTTGTTTGATGATCTGAAAGATTTAAGTGTGACAAACATGCAAAAAATAAGAAATCAGGAAGGGACAAATACTTTTTCATTGCACTGTGTGTGTGTGTGTGTGTGTATATATATATATGTGTGTGTGTGTGTGTGTGTGTGTGTGTGTGTGTGTATATATATATATATATATATATATGTGTGTGTGTGTGTGTGTGTGTGTGTGTGTGTGTATATATATATATATATACTGATCTACTTCTGAAGCTTGAAGTTTTGAAACTTCAAAAATAAAATAAAAAAAATAAAGAAAAAGAAAAATCGCTTTTTTTTACGTTTTTGAAGGGGGCAACCACTGCACCCCCCACACCACCTGTTAAATAAATATACCAACTCAGAGATTGTACTGCATTGAGGAAAATGGTAAATATCCCGTTCTGTGCTATATAGTGATCTCCATTCAAAATGTTCGAAGTTTCAAAACTTCAGTGTTCTGGTCTTGGCTGTTTGAAGTTTTGAAACTTTGATCTTTACTGAAGGGGATCTATATGCACATATGTATATATAATATACATATGTGTATACACATATGTATATATAATATATGTACACACACACATGCACACATTTTTTAATACTTAGGGTGGCACAGTGGTGCAGCAGTTACCATTGTCACCTCACAGCAAGAGGCTTTCTGCTTCGATTCTCAGCTGGGATGCCTTCTATACGGAGTTTTCATGTCCTCCCTGCATTTGTGTGGGTTTCTTTGGGTGCTCCTGTTTCCTCCCACATTCCAAAGACGTGCGTCTGGAGCTTTTCTCCCCGGACCTCTGCTAAAAATGGGCTCTGACCTAGTCAGACTTTCCCAGTAAACAAATGTTAAATAAATAAAATAAGTAATAGAAAAAGTGATGTAATGTATAGGATATGCGTGGCTTTAGATTCTAGTGACCTAGCTGTGGTAATGGCATGGAATACGATAAATCTTTTAGAGATTTCTGTCTAACTCTGCACCTCTTGGAGATTATAAACTTATGCTAATTGTCTTTGTTGTTTACTTGCCATCTAGGCAAATGCCTATATGACATAAAGGGAGTCTTCCAAGCATAATCGCAAGAGTTAGTGTTGTTCTGCTGATCATGTCATGTGGTGTTCAGTGGCACGTGACGTTGTTTCTTCTGCAGAAGATGGAGTTAAGAAGATATGTTCATTAGTGCTGCAGGTAGATCTTTGCTTGCTGCCTTTCATTCTCCCTAGCACCTCAGTGTCTCAACATGGTGGACGAGAGAGGCAGCAACAGTGAGACCTTCATTCTTGTTCATAGTTGTGACAGTTAAAACGATGCCTAATGCTGGATCTTTCTTAATTTCTTATAGGAAGTTTAATAAAGTTTGAAAGTGTTTCATTTCTTAAGAAATAATCACCATAAAAATAGAAATGACAGGACGTGCATTTTGTCACTTAAGCCATGAGGTTTCACCAAGTGCCACAATACATATAGTAATTGCAACAACACTAACACTTTAAACAGGCGATGTAAATGTGACTGACAAACTGTTCAGGTTTTCTGTAGTAACTTGTATTGATAAGTCAGGATAGATGAAGGCAGTTCAGCTTGCATCTAGTTACCTTCATACTATTATGGCTTATAATACATTATCAATTGAAGAAGGGTCTGTTCTTCTTTTCACCAGTGTGTTACTGCTAATTAAGTTGTATGTTAATTTAAAAAAAATTTCTGCTAGACGTTCTACATTCAGATTTACCAGAACTCTGAGACAAACACATGCTTTCAATATTTTTTGACCTGTGAAGAAACGGATTTAAATTAAAGTCTTTTATCAGTTTGCAGAGGTGGCAGATAGAAAATGTCATCATCCATGTTTGATTATGACTGTGAAGGCCGAACACAGCATCCATGTTTGATTATGACTGTGAAGGCCGAACACAGCTATTTGTTCAGAAATGTTTGCACTGACTGATTCATCTAGGGCAGACTGTGGCTTTTAGAGGACAGAATTTTTCTTTCAGGTAGTGTTATCAAAGTGCTGAATGATCCATCTATAAATGCACTGTGTCGTGAGTTGCTGATCATGAACGTCCAACGTAATCCCCCTTTTTTTCTTTGTCATTTTTTTTGATGTACTACAGAGTTGAAAAATTACCTTTTCAACTTTGTTTACATTACTGGAATGAGATAATAGCAGGTACTAGCAACTGTGACAGAAATTAAAGGATAATAAAACGGTAATCCATGACTTGGTGGGATGTCAGGATTTACC